>NW_019417201.1:327320-519901 GCF_000390285.2 Anoplophora glabripennis | reverse complement strand
AAAATAAAATAAAATAGGTAAATCAAACCGAAACCCTGAGGCGAGTTCAAATAAAACAGTTTAACTATAAAAAAAATTTAATATGTAATCCGAAACAATCCACACACGATAATTGAAGTCGAGCTACTATAGTGGTGGTGGCATAAAAATGATACACGATGCACACACTCGACTCGGTTTCGTCTTGTTCTCTAAAAATGTTGTAGTTCCACAAACAATTTTCATTTGTTTATGTGAAAATCAAAGTCTTCCTTACATTTTTAACTACTACCTATGTAATATATTTTTGAGTAACAAACAGTTGATAATGGTGCCACAAATGGAAAGTCATCAGTACCTAAGATGGCCATAAGAAGTTTTAATTATTTTGATAGTGTTACCACCATTTTATATTTATGCACTTTTTGGTAGTAATACTAGACATAGTAAGCTACATTATATATTTTTTCTGTGATTGTACCTCTGCGTGTACTAAGAATAAAATCTTGAAAAAAATATTTTTATTTTTTCTTAATAGTAAATAAGAAAAAATCTGTAAAAATATATCATGTAGACTAACGTTTTGTCTAACGAACAGTTTTTGTTTCATTAAAAAAAAAAAAATTAACTTCAAGTCTTGGATGTCACAACAATCCATTAACAATCTGATTTATCAAAAAAATAAAAAGTTCAAAAATTCTGATATTGCGGAACATTTTTATTTACATATCCCACTTCTTCAATTACACCTTATTTACGTTTCGTTCATTCACGTTTTCCGTGACACATTTTTTTCGGAGACTTAAAATTCGCGACGAAAATATAATTACGCCCTTTTTCCACCAATGAAGCTCCCAAACGGCTGTCGCAACGCGTGATTTGTTTGTTTTTAATTTTCCGTTCCGTCTGGAGCACGCTCCGCGCCGGTAAAGCAATTAAAATTAAATGGATTTTTATTTCGACGTAATTTAATATTAAAAGTTGCTGTATGGCTTTTAAATTTGGACGGTATTTGTTAAAAGCTAGTTGCGCGATTAAAATTTAATTCGTTGTTTACGTGCCCGGAACAGCGGAGCGGGATGTGTAACGTTTAAAGTGTATTTTACTGGAATCCATTAGAAATTGTGTACTAAAGTTCCTCATTTAATAATAATTGTAACAACATTTATACGGGAAATCTGACAAACGCAACACTACAAGTAAGATCTGAATTTTGTCTTATTTTATTTAGGGATTTTTAATTGACACTACCAACCGTGTAATGTTGGTTGCTTCAACTAGGCGGACAAGTGGTTTGTCATCATTTATGTTGATCAAAAGTAACTCGATATTTTTTTTACGACGTACTGTTACTTTTTCCATTGTTATATTTCCACTGTTACGTTTTAAAACGTATTCTAACAGGTTGTTACAAATTCGCTTCTCACTACAGGGATCTTAGACTAAACTAAATGTAACAAGATTTCGCAATGTTGCCAATATAAATAGAATTTAGTTGCTTACAAAATTTTATTTAGGTAAAAGGTAAAAGGTAAAATAACCTCGCTTTAAATAAGGTTTGTTTATTTTTTAATAATTTATGGATTACAGAAAACTTAAGGAAAGTGCAATTCATCCACATTTTTATTTATGTTTTGTTATCAGCGTATACAGGGTGTTAAAAAAAGAGTGTAAAATATTTCAGGAGGTAATAGTATGAACCAAAATAAGCAGAAAAGTCTTAATAAACATGGGTCCGCAAAGTAACGGTTGCGGAGATATGGACCACTATTCGTTTTTCAAACATTTTATTTTATTAGGAATAAACCGACAAAGGAAGCTTTTAACAAACAAAAAACAAAGTTACAGAAGATGTTCAAAGTGCCCTCCGTCCATTTCCAAGCAGGCACGACATCTTCGTCTCAACGATATTCGAACTCTTTCGAAAACACCCTCCTTGGTTTGGATTTCTTGACACTTTTGATTAATCCGTAGCTGCAGCTCTTCCAGGCTATTTACAGGAGTACCATACACTAATGTCTTCAAATATCCCCAAACAAAGAAATCTAGAGGGTTCAGATCAGGCGATCTTGGAGGCCATAAAACAGGTCCGGCCCTTCCTACCCATCTATGTGGAAAAGTTTGGTGTAAATGCTCTCTAACGGCCATGGAAAAATGAGCTGGAGCACCATCATGCTGGAACCACATTTGTTGCCTCTGATTCAAAGGAATGTCTTCCAAAAACTCATACAGTGTGTTCTGCAGAAAGTTGAGGTAAGCAGCGCCTGTTAATCGGTTTGGTAAAACAACAGGACCTAGAAACCTGTCACCTACAATACCCATCCAAATGTTTAATGAAAAACGTGCCTGATGTCCAGATTCTATTAGAGCATGAGGATTTTCGTCGGCCCAAATATGCGTATTGTGAAAATTAAACACTCCATTTCTTGTGAACCCGGCCTCATCAGTAAAAAGAATGTTTGCAAGAAAACGAGGGTCTTCAGCATCATGACGTAGAAACCAGCGGCAAAAAACCAAACGTGCTTGATGATCATTTATTGGATTTAAGGCCTGTACTCGTTGCACATGGTATGGATAAAGCAGTTGCTCGTGAAGGATTCTCCAAACAAGAGGACCACTAATTCCTACCTCGGCTGATATTCTCCGCACACTCGTACCTGGATTCTGCTCTACCAGTGCTAGAATTTCTTCTTCTGCTCTAGGAGTGGATACCGACCTTGGTCTTCCGGATAAATGGCACTGTTTGCTCAAGGAACCGGTATCACGCAATCTTTGGTGAATTCTTCCAAACATGCGTTGTGAAGGAATCTGGCGATTTGGATAAGCGTCAACATAAAGACGTCGCGCTTCGGTGGCGTTCCCATTAGCACGACCATACATGAAATGCATGTCTGTTAATTCTGCGTTAGAGTAACCAGCCATAGCGAAAGAAAACTTGTGCACTGAGAACAACTGTCAAATACGTACTGTTTATTTCACTAAACATCAACCAACTATTATAAGAAAATACACAACGTTTTTGCAAAATAAAAAAAGGGGCTAAAAAACATAAAACATTCCATATCTCCGCAACCGTTACTTTGCGGACCCATGTTTATTGAGACTTTTCTGCTTATTTTGGTTCATACTATTACCTCCTTAAATATTTTACACTTTTTTTAACACCCTGTATAAAATAATGAAATAAAAACAATATTATGAGAAGTTTT
Source organism: Anoplophora glabripennis (assembly GCF_000390285.2). Taxonomy (NCBI): domain Eukaryota; kingdom Metazoa; phylum Arthropoda; class Insecta; order Coleoptera; family Cerambycidae; genus Anoplophora; species Anoplophora glabripennis. The sequence continues at coordinate 516,713 of NW_019417201.1, read as the reverse complement.
ATTTTTATAGCTACATTGATTATAATGAAGGCGCCTCCAACTTACAAATCAGATATACAGTGAGCGGCAAAAGTGTGTAATATATTTATTTAAAAATCAGATGGTCGTTATTTGAAAAATCGCTCGAACCCGTCGAATTATATTTTTAGTTGTGCATTTTCTGAAGCAATTTTTATTTATACAGGGTGGCCCAAAAAGAAGTTATGAAATCAAGGCCAACTTTTTTAATTGGAAACCCCACTCTTTTGTATTTTTATTCAATTCTCCATGGAATTCTGATAGTTTTTTATATAAATAACCTATACCTATCTTTAACCGTTTTCGAGAAAATGGCGTCTAAATATAGAATATGGAAAAATTTCAAAAATTACCCTGATATTTACCCTGCTAGTTTTAAAATAAAACCACGTTTACTTTTCCATCTTAGATTTGTGTGGTTCACAGAAAGTTGCTTCAAATCAGAAAAATCCATAAGAAATAAGTGGTTCGGTAATTTATTTTGATCATTAGGACGCAATGACTTGAATGTAAAAAATATAAGTGAGTAAAATATGATTTTGTTAAATGTCACTATTTAAATTACGAGCCAGGTTGTTTTGCAAATTTTTATATTATTCAGTTAATTGTTACCCACAGGTCGACAAAATTTCAAAAAAGGAAAACCCAGAAAGCAGACAATATAATTCTTGCACCTTGACCTTTTTGGTTAGGGAATCTCAAAAATGTGAGGTCATTGGAAAATATTGAGGTTAGATTCAAATTCAGCGACCCAAGAAACATGATAATACGTTATGTCTGCTTCCTAAAAAATTTCTTAATTTGACCAGCAGAAATTTTCAATTAACGATATCTTGGCGAATAATGAAAATTTTTCAAATCGAAAGAAGGGTTTTGAAGGGTAAAGATTCTATTTTTTATTGGTGTAACTGATTTTTAGAAAAAAATTTATTCGCGATGTCATGTAAGCTTGAATATAGCAAAAAACCGTATTTTTTTATACATTTAGCTTATAATATCTCGGAAACCTAGAGTGATATCTTAATATATGGAATAAATATTGTTTTATATTTTGGGTTATAATTTACGTTATTTTTTATAAAGTTTCCACCCTTAAATACCACCCTTAATGATAAAAATATAAAATTAACAGTTTCTTTGACCTTAATATATTTTTATAGCGCATATATTATAGATAGAAATATTTTCAATAGTTCATGGTATAATAAATAATTTATAACAATATTTCAACCCTTAAAAAACTGTTGCTAATAACAAAATATTAAAAAAAAAACAGTTTTTAACAGTTTGAAATGATTTGATAGTACAAACAGGATAAATTAAATTCTTTTACCTGTTTATAATACAATTTATAATTTATCGCATTGTTTTAACCCTTAAAAACCACCCCCAATGACAAAATATTAAAAAAATGGTTTAATTTAAAATGATTTATAATTTTATTTCGTAAAACTTTCTTTCTCGCGATTTACTTTAATTTATGCAATATCGAAAATAATTATTTCTCAATATTTTTTATGCAGAAAGTTATAATTTCAAATTTTCAAATATATATATTATTTTATTATGTATATCTATGAATGCTCCAAAATTGTGGATAACCAAAATATTGATATGCTCCGAAAATTGAAGCGGTAAGGTACTGTTGGTTTTTTAACGATAACTTCCTTAATTTTAAAGCTATTAGACGATCCAAAAACGATTTCACGGAATATTTCGACAGCTAAAAGTACTGCAAAATTGAATATTTATTTTTGAGATTTTTGAGGTTAAAGGGTTTGAAAAACTTAACCTTCGCCCTTAACTGTAAACTTCCTGCAGCGACATCTCTGTCAATTTTTATCCTACACAAATAAAAAAACCCAAAATACTCTGTGAAAAAGATTTAAACTTTTGTACTCATGAATATTTTTCGTATCTTTTTTATTTTTAAAGCTATTTTCAAAAATATGTTTTTTTTTCAATCAAAACGTAATATTTTCAAGAATATGCATTCTAAACCATTTAAACTTGTATAATATATTGTTACTCCAATCGGCAGAGGCCGAAAAGTGATTGTTGGTGACATTTTCTTGATAACTCAGAAATAACTACACAGGAATACTTTAAATGATGAGTACTATAACAGGCTAATTTGCTGACAAAGTAATTTATCAGGAAAAAAATTATTATCAATTTAATCGTGAAAACACATTTTTTAGTAGTTTTCTTTAAATAACTCGGCGGGATGACTTTATACGAAAAAATGCTTAGGATATTATTTTGTTCGTTATAAAAATAGCTACAAAATGGCGGTGGTCTGATTACGAAATTTTCAATAACAAAGCCGTGAGATTGAAAAAACGGTATAAAACGCCAATTTTTTTAAGTTGCTGTAAAAATGTCAATTATAAACAAAAAGTGATAAAACTTTCGAAAACTATAGTTCAATATATATACAATAATGACGCTAAAACCGAAAATCAGGAGAGCAAACTTTTTGTTCTATAAGGTGTTATACATTCATCGGCATCTGAATCTCTAAACTTTGCCAAATTTGTTCGAAGCTTTGCTGACACTTGAAATTTGGTACACACATAGTGCAAATATGCAGAAACCAAAAGCAATTTGCGAAATTCAAGTATCTTAATTTTTGCAGTTTTGGTAAAGTTTTATACGTCACCCTAGTTTTATACGTGACCGTTTTTTTTAAATTTTTGGACATATATTTATGTATATTTATAAAATATTCCATTACGGTAGATTAGCCAGCATAATTACCTTTGTTATTGCAAATTTCTGTGCATTTTTCTTGAAAAATAGATTTTTTTTAGTTATTTTACGTTAAATTCTTCAACTGAAATTATCTTCAACCGGCCATATCTCAGCACCTATTACACCTACATAAATGAAAAAAAACTCAAAATTTTTCTTGTTCTATAAGCTTCATTTTCTTCGTAATGTTCGAGAAAAACTACTGGAAAACGTCTTTTTTTCTAATAAAAAATGTACATTTTCAATCATCAATAACTCAAAAAATATTGACTTATCGAAAAATGTTCATAAGATACATTTTGCTTAAAATTGATTGCTTTATCGATTCCGGGGGTTATTTTCAATATTTTATTTTTCACCCCCTAGAAGGGTTGTCTTCCACCCCCTGGGGAAGCGCTCTTCTGTACTGTATAACTTTTGTTTCTTGAGCTATTTTCTACTTGCAGTCCAAATTTCACCTCAATCGGTTCTATCCGAAAGATTTCGGAGGGAAAACCCTTGGTTCCCCGGACTATAGTAATTCGTAAGGATTTTACAACAACTATTCAGAATTTTGCAACAAGTGGGTCACTTTACAACTCGCAGATAAACGACTTACTCGTCTCTCTGCAATGGTTTGCCCGTATATCTGAAATATACATTTGATTGCCGAAGTTGTGATGTAACTGCGGAAACTTTAGACGGGCCCATTGTCCCTTTCTCGTGATTGTATTCAGCAAGGGCCATTCTACAGCTTCCGCATCGCGGTAATAAACCGTCAGGTTCTCATATTTATTCTGAGCCCTTATATTACACCGGTCATCAGTCCCGGATAGTATGCGGAATATAGAGAGTTACGTACAAAGTTTTGGAGCCCAGGGCATGGTTGAATTTAAACGTTGTTGGGAATGTTTTGTATTTACTGGCGTCAAATTTCGTTAACTTGCAAAATTTCTCTCATTTTCAATATTCTTAATTTATAAATTGTAATTTATAATTGATATTAATTAAACTGAGACAATATCTGGCATACAATGTTGTCAAGGGCGTATACACACACTTACATACAGGGTGTTAAAAAAGAGTGTAAAATATTTAAGGAGGTAACAGTATGAACCAAAATAAGCAGAAAAGTCACAATAAACATGGGTCCGCAAAGTAACGGTTGCGGAGATATGGAATGTTTTATGTTTTTTAGCCCCTTTTTTTATTTTGCAAAAACGTTGTGTATTTTCTTATAATAGTTGGTTGATGTTTAGTGAAATAAACAGTACGTATTTGACAGTTGTTCTCAGTGCACAAGTTTTCTTTCGCTATGGCTGGTTACTCTAACGCAGAATTAACAGACATGCATTTCATGTATGGTCGTGCTAATGGGAACGCCACCGAAGCGCGACGTCTTTATGTTGACGCTTATCCAAATCGCCAGATTCCTTCACAACGCATGTTTGGAAGAATTCACCAAAGATTGCGTGATACCGGTTCCTTGAGCAAACAGTGCCATTTATCCGGAAGACCAAGGTCGGTATCCACTCCTAGAGCAGAAGAAGAAATTCTAGCACTGGTAGAGCAGAATCCAGGTACGAGTGTGCGGAGAATATCAGCCGAGGTAGGAATTAGTGGTCCTCTTGTTTGGAGAATCCTTCACGAGCAACTGCTTTATCCATACCATGTGCAACGAGTACAGGCCTTAAATCCAATAAATGATCATCAAGCACGTTTGGTTTTTTGCCGCTGGTTTCTACGTCATGATGCTGAAGACCCTCGTTTTCTTGCAAACATTCTTTTTACTGATGAGGCCGGGTTCACAAGAAATGGAGTGTTTAATTTTCACAATACGCATATTTGGGCCGACGAAAATCCTCATGCTCTAATAGAATCTGGACATCAGGCACGTTTTTCATTAAACATTTGGATGGGTATTGTAGGTGACAGGTTTCTAGGTCCTGTTGTTTTACCAAACCGATTAACAGGCGCTGCTTACCTCAACTTTCTGCAGAACACACTGTATGAGTTTTTGGAAGACATTCCTTTGAATCAGAGGCAACAAATGTGGTTCCAGCATGATGGTGCTCCAGCTCATTTTTCCATGGCCGTTAGAGAGCATTTACACCAAACTTTTCCACATAGATGGGTAGGAAGGGCCGGACCTGTTTTATGGCCTCCAAGATCGCCTGATCTGAACCCTCTAGATTTCTTTGTTTGGGGATATTTGAAGACATTAGTGTATGGTACTCCTGTAAATAGCCTGGAAGAGCTGCAGCTACGGATTAATCAAAAGTGTCAAGAAATCCAAACCAAGGAGGGTGTTTTCGAAAGAGTTCGAATATCGTTGAGACGAAGATGTCGTGCCTGCTTGGAAATGGACGGAGGGCACTTTGAACATCTTCTGTAACTTTGTTTTTTGTTTGTTAAAAGCTTCCTTTGTCGGTTTATTCCTAATAAAATAAAATGTTTGAAAAACGAATAGTGGTCCATATCTCCGCAACCGTTACTTTGCGGACCCATGTTTATTAAGACTTTTCTGCTTATTTTGGTTCATACTATTACCTCCTGAAATATTTTACACTCTTTTTTTAACACCCTGGTATTTTAAAGTAAATCTAATAATTAGCTTTCCTCTTCGTTGGACAGCTACAATTTCAACGGCATTAACATTGTTACTAATTGTTCTGATACGTGTTCGTACCACCTGTTTTGTTCCTTAGAGAAATTATCGACAAATAGAAAATTTAGTTAATAAAGTTTGTTAACGAAGGAATCAAGAGTTGTAATTAGTTTCTAATTGAATTCTCATTCTAAGGCTCCTATTGCTGCTATTGAGAGGCTTTATTTCGGGTTTTATATTTTAATTACACCTAATTGTTTTAATGAATTAAGTTCCCGCTCCTTAGAAATCTGAGGAGAGAAAATATTATTCCAAAAATTATGTATAATTATTCGGTAAGTTACTGCAAACAATAGCCCGTATAGTGAAGGTAGGTTAGTCTATCACGTAGCTCAAACTGGCGACTTCGAACTCACTCAAGTCAGTCGATGTTGGTGCAGGTCCTGTAATCTCGTATCAAAAGCGTGTCCTTGAAATTCCAATTGTTAATTTAGTACATATCCCACCACATAAATATTTTTTTTTCAACCGTCACAAAATTATGACATTTTATGGCTGTCAGAAGTCTCTAAGGTCGATATTTTCCTTACTGAGAAAAAAAAATGGTACCTTAGCAACAAAAGAATTCACTTTTCCTAGGAGCTAAAGTTAACACTTTTAAACTTTAGATTAAAAGTGTTATATAGTTTATTTATTTTTTTGTAACGATTTTTGTACAAAAGTTTGAATAGTACAAAGAACACTGCAGAGATCTGTCGGGTTATAATTTATTCTTCCTTGAACACAACTGCCTGAATGTATATTTCCCGTAATATTGAGTATCATAGTTGAAATTTAATTGCAGGAACTTTAGGCAAGCCCATTGTCCTTTTCTCATTAGTGTATTCGGTATAGACATTCAGTAACTTTCCTCGGGACAGCAATAAACCTTTACAGAACTATATTTATTAGAAATCATTGGAATAGCACTGATTGTGGGTTTATTTATAGACAGTGAAGCTTGGGTGAAACCAAATTTAATTCTTTAATTTTTTAATAAAAAAAATATAGGTTAAATAAAAGCGCTTAATTATCTTGCCCAGTTTCTTCTTTATTTTTTTTAAATAGTAAATTTGGAGTTATCAGAATTTTTTGAACTTGAACAAATGTCTAAAATAAAAAAGCGATTTGTCGTATGAAGTATGTTATTCTAAGATTATTGCCCAAAGATATCGGATTTCCAACTTTATTGTTGTTTATAGGTATACCAGGTATTCAATTTCTATCTCATCCTCTTCAAAGTAGTCTCCCTAACAGGTGACGTTACTGACAGCGTTACCAATACACAAAAAACAGAATCAACTCGATAGACAAGATACAATACGTGCAGTTTGAAAATTCCCGTTACTTTTTGATTAATCCTCGTATTACAAAGTTTGGAACGCTGCATAGATAGTATTCGATTCGATAAAATATCAGCATTTTTGTCGCAATAGGATTAAGCGTAAACGGTGATATGGCTTGACTGAAATGCAAATAGTCTAATTTGTCCCAATTTCGTTATCTGTGCATTTAGGCGCATGAAAATGCAGAAAGATACAATTTCAACTACGGTTTCAAAACATTTTATCGCAGTTTAACCCTATACATATTAATATCGATAAAAAAAACCTTTAAATTATTTGCGAACTCTCAAATCGCGAGGTAAAATGAATCAAAAGCGTACAAAAAGCGGACAACAAAGGTTTTAATAACCGTTTACAAAAAAAGTCGTACAATCATTATATCAATATAAGGCTGCCCTTGCAATGTTTTGTAGTAAATATATTTTGCAGGGAACTTTTACATAAATAAAAATTTACGTAAATATTTATGTGGCTTACTTTTTTCTCTTAATTGTTTCGATTGTAGACTGCTTTCTCTTAGAACCCAGTTCTATTCTCACAAACAAACAATTCGTTTACTTGAATTCCACTGAATTCCACAATTCACTTCGATTTTTACCAAATCAATATTTCTTCTCTATATTTTGTTAAATTTTTTCGTTGAAAAGTAATAGGATATTTGCAAATTTATAATTTTATTTTATAAAAAGGTACAATTTGGAAAAGATCAGCAACTATTTTTTAAGACAAAACTAATTACCTGATGTTTAGCCAAACTTAATTTACGTTTACAAATATTTATTCACAAAACTAACTAAAAATTTTATGTTTATGCCAAAATTGTCATTAAATGTAAAAAAATATTTTCAATAGTACTGCCACAGATTTTTTTCACTAATCTGTGCAGAAATTATACAGGATGATTCACAACTTATCCAAATAAAAAATTGGGAATAGATGCGGCATGAGAAATGGAGTCAATATCGTAAAAAAATTTTTGTAAAATCCTTATAGTTTCCGAGAAAAAAATTATTGAAGTTGTAGTACTTTCAAGCGTTACATCGCTGGACAACTGTAGTCTTTAGCGTCAGTAGCAATACGCGTGGAGAGCCACGTGGCCTCAGCGACTCTGAATACTAAAATCCGATTTTACAATCGTCTTTGCGTTAGTGTTTACAATAGTTTTTTAATAGTTAGTGTCAAAAATGGTTTGCGTGCATAGCAACTCGGAGTTGATGGATATCATTTTAATTTATGGTGAAGCAAGACAACATTTGTGTTCAAAGTTGTTTGTCCATGATAGAGGTGTAATAATTGTTAACGTAGTACACTCCACACGATACTCTTAGTTTTATACGCCTGTTAAGTAATACTGCAGCATACAACGCACGTGCACAAGATGCACAGGGTCGGCTTACATTTACGGTTAATTTTCTTAATTCATTTTCTCCAAAACAGAAGCATGTGGACCATCAGTTCCTTAATAAAAGTTGCTCATTTTCGTATCCTCTATCGCCCTTTTCAAGAGACGCACTTATTTCAGAAAAACACTCTGTATACAAAGCAACTAATTTTTTGTATCTTGGCGACAAACTTTTTACTTAAATCTTTGTATGAAGCAAATTGTCTTTATTAATTTATTTTGTAATTGCATGTTAATTTATTAAACTCATCTGCATGTGGTTTTTCATTAGTTTTTGTAATTTAATTTTGTTAATTTGGCTCTAAACTTGTATTGACTTTTTATTCTATTAATTATTTAATTGTTGTTGCAGATTCCAATACAATATATTAATATGACCGAAAAAACATTGTAATTTGTATAGAATAAGTTTATGTCAAGAATTTGTAAGGGCGAGAAGATAGCATACTAATATTTTGTGGACAAAATAGCAGAATGGAAGGAAATTTTTAAAAAATTTAATAAAGAAATTGCAGAAAATTACGTGCTGCAACAAACTGGCACCTATTACATTTTTTCTACACTTAATTAAAGTGGCCTCTAATTTTTAATTTACCCCTAACATTCAGGATACATTTGCAGCATTTAAAAACGGTGAAGGAAATTTACATTCAAATGTCATAATTTAAACTTACTCCCTAAGTTGGACAGATTTCGTGCCAAATTAAAGAGAACCGCATTGGCCAATTTAGCGCAACGTGTGAACTACCTTGTTTTATTTTGCATCAAAGCGAAAAGCAGATATTTATTTGTTTATCAGGAAGTTTAATACCACAATTTAAGCATAAATATCCCAATATATTACAATACTCCTTCATACAAACAGTTTTAGAATTTTTAATATACCAATACGTATTGCTAGAGCTTTAAAATTTCTCCAATCTTTACACAATGCATAGATTGGGCCGCACAATGTACAAAATTTATAAGAACGTTTGAAAATCTCCTCGAACGTTTACTTTGGAGAATAAAACTACTCTCTCAACCTCGTTTCACAACTTACGATAAATATTTTCGTTGCATTTTCTTGCACTTCCTCAATGCGGCTCTACGATCTGAAAATCGAGTATAATAGGGCGATTTCCTACATAGGATTTTATCGAATGTTTTTATTATGCATTCCGATTGCCGGGTAGCCGCGGAATATTAAAAAGAAATTTGGAAGGGTAGCAAAAGTATGAGTGAGCGATCTGAATATTGGAAAGATATACTAGCCCAGTCGGTGGAGGCCACAGAAATAAGTAACTAGCAATATGGCTGATTTTTTTTATAAGTACTTCAACGTATTTATAGATTTACCAAAGTCCAAAAAAATTTTTAAAAACATTTTGATTTTCGAAATTCTTTAATATTTTGGACTAGGATGAAGATGGAGAAAAATAAAAAATATCACCTTGTAGGAGAAGTTTTCTCCTACAAAAAAGTTACTTTGTACTTTTTTCGTCCGAGCTATGGTTTGGCCGAAAAAAATTCAACAAATCGGGTATGCATTCTGCGCGCGTTATTTTTTTTTTCAAATAAAAGATCGAATAAAAAATTAAGCATATTCGAATCGAAAACTGAGCGTCTCAATGACAAATAATATACTATAAACATAAGGATAGTTCGAAAAAATTTTTTCAACATCGGGAATTGTTTTATTTAGGTGAACTCGTTCACAAATAAAATTTCTGGATAATGGATTTTATCTAATTACGAAATACGACCCTTGTAGTTATTTTAAAAATTTTAGGAATCTTGAGTTTACGACAAAATTATTATTATTAGCCTTTTGAACTTTATTAAAACCAAACCAAACTTTTTTAAAATGTTGGGAGAATTACTTAGATTAAGAATCTCTAAGCACAAATTCATTTGTTCACGAACGTTTTTTCACTTTTAATGATTTTTTGAATATTATAAGAAAATAGCAATTTTTCTGGTTCCCGGTGTAAATCTCCTTTAATCGTTTAATATATTTGATACTGTTTCAATATGAAGACCAATATTCAAAGAGTAAAATGTAAATAGTCAACAGGTATGTGAAAACGATGTAATTTTATAATTAATTTTTTTCCTATAATTTTGTAATAAAAATATGTAAATATTACCTTGTATTTACTATTTTCTACCTTGAGTAGGTATATTCGAAATCTACAAAAAAAAATTTGGAAAAGTTTTTTCGTAAATTTTTTGAAATTTTTGATTTTTTTTAATTTTTATTTTTTTTTCATTGAAATAACATCGAATATTCATTTCTACATATTAATGTATTTAATATTTGAGTGAAATTTCACAATTCTTATGATTGAAGAGTGAATTTATTCGCTTGTTTGCCCGCGGAAAATGACTTCATGGATTTAATAGTATTTTCCAGACAAACCATAGGTCGGACGAAAAAAGTGCAAAGTATGCAATTTTGCATTTAATATTGTATTGTACTAAAATTCATATGGTTGGAAAGAAAGTAAAAAAATCTATCAAAACATGCAAAAAAATGTATACAATCCTATTTAAAAAATATCGATGACGTCACCATTCATCTAGTGTGACGAAAAAATAAAATTGTGCGCCATTATAAAGAAAATAACATCCCATTTAAAAATATATACCGGGTGATTCAGTTTGATATTCGCGGCCCCATATTTCTTTTATTTTAACAAATAGTTATAACAATCACCACTGAAACTCTATCAAATGACATTATCAGATTGTCTCAATGGTAAAATATGTTAAAATTGCTATAGTCAACTGTTTTTGTTCAAATGGCACACTATATATCTTTTATCAATTCAGGAAGATATTTTTTTCTGCGTTCAGCTGTATAAGGAAGTCTATAGCTTCATGAGAAATATTGCTAGAAAAATAGCAAAAAAAACTTGCTTTCAGTAGCTTTATTCTGAAAAATGTTAGCCATCTGCGGAAACAACTGAATTTTGACGTTTCTACATAACGGTTTGTCAAAATAATTCACATTTTGTACCTACCTATTCTATCTATAACTAATAATTATAACATGAATACTTACAGTAACCAAGAAAAACTAGATATGATTTTAATTTATGGAGAGGGCCGAAAGAACGCTAAACCTGCCAGGTATTTATACCAACATCGTTTTCCGCAGAGACAACTTCCATCAGATAAAATTAATCGATAAGTTAGCCAGGAATTTAACGGCAGATGGACGTTTACAAAAGAAAAGAAGATTTTTTAAACCCAGAAGGCCAAGAGATGAAGAACATTCGATATAGATTTTTTTCTTTGGCCTTACCTAAATGATATTGACGACCTTATAAACAGAATAAGAGTAGAATGTCGGAGATTAAATGAAGAAACACTAGAATGTGTTTGTAGAGAGGGAGTAATAAACAGAGCTATTCTATGTTTGGATGCAAATGGAGGTCATTTTGAACATTTGAAATAAGTATTGTTTTAAATTGTTATATTATTATCGTATTATAATAAAATATGTTGCTTTAAAAAACATGGTAGCTTGTTTCCGCAGCTGGCTATCATGTTTCAGAATAAAACTACGAAAAGTAGGGTTCATATTTTTTGCTGTTTTTCTAGCGATATTTATAATGAAACTATAGACTTCCTTACATAGCTGAACGCAGAAAAAAAATCTTCCAGAATTGATAAAAAAATATATAGTGTGCCATTTGAACAGAAACTGTAACAATTTTGACATATGTTACCATGGAGACGATCTAATAATGTCATTTGATAGAGTTTGAGCAGCGATTTAAAATATATAGGGTTTGTTACAGGTATTTGTTAAAATACAGGGCCGCGAATACCAAACTGAATCACCCGGTATACTTTAGAGGCTGTCCAAAAATTAGTCTCGGGGCCTTTATAATCAAACAGACTGTATTCATCTTTAGAACCTTTCCAAATGTAGGAAAATGCTAGATAATGCGTCTAGATAACGCCCCAAACAAATACTTTCCGACAGAATCTTAACGTTATCTTAATCGCGACAAATTCCTAATAAATCAGAAAATTTCACTACTCGAACGCCTATATAATTTCGCAGAATGGTAGATGTAATTCCTGATTATATACCCTGAGGGATGCAAACGAATTAAACTTCTTAAACAGTTCATTATGCCGCGCCGAGTTCCTGAAAACTTTTGCGAAAGCCTCCACATTAATGCATCATGCCAAAATTGCTCTCTAATCGCATTCTCTTAGTGGAAACTCATCTTTAGAGGCTTGAAACGGCACCTTAAATTTTAATATATGAAAATGCATTCCCGGTAAGGGCTAATTTTAGTTTCAAGTACTCTATTGCTGTTTAAACTTTTGCTTTGGTTTGTGGAAACGAGCAAGTTTCTGTTTCAGAAAAGGAAACCTTTTACCAACTTTAAAATGCAGTGCCTTCAAAAGCGCCCGAGTTACACGTGACCAGATTTATTTTGGCGTTCAGTAAATTTGATTTCCTTAAGTTGGTGTTTCACAAATTACCAAGAAAAAATCACCAACTACACTGTGATAAAAAGTATAGTAAAATTCCTCGAACTGATGCCAAGGAATGTTCAAGTAAAATTCATGTAACACTTATAAATAAAACCTTTAAAATGTACAGGGTGGTCCAGTTTCTGATGCGGAAACATCAGAGACCGATAGAGATTCAAAAAATAATATGAGTTTGCTATATAAACTATATTCGAGAAATGATTCTTTAAGAAAATACAAGGTGTTCAAGATTAGTTTAAAAAATCAAATTTATTAATTGTTGCCAAACCGCTAAAGATATTTCAATGAAATTTTGTAGGTGTTAACTACCATCGAGGGAACACGTTTTGCAATGAAAAACATAATTTTAGTTTTGCCAGTAGCGTCCGTACTAGTACGTTACTGGATATATCTAAAGAAAAAATTGATACGCCACTACTTTTTCATAAAATAAAAGTTTGTTTTGGATTCTCCATTCAATTTTGAAGAAAAAAGTTCCCTTTCGGTTTTTCCGTGCGACAGCGTTTTTGAGTAAAAAAAATCAAAAACCCTTTTGACACATAGAGTGTAAACGTAATTTCATTTTTTATGTTAATGAAACTGTAAAAGGAAAAACAACAGATTTAATAGTGGTGTACAACAACAACAGCAATAAAACAAACAAAAAATTTAAGAAATTGCTGGAAATGTAGTCCACCCACCTCAATACATTTTCGACATCGTGTGACTAATGAATTTATTGCAGCAGATACTGCATTTGGATTTCGCCGCATATCATTGCAGGCTGCTGAATCCTTAAAACAAAATCATCTCTTGTTAATACTGTGTGACGCACTTTTCCTTGGTTCTCTCTATGGTGTGTACACCCCCTGTAATTTAGTTTTTCGGAAAGGTTTTCTATTCCTCGGACTGGACTCTAAACGGTAATGTTAGTTAATAACTTATATAGTCGGTTTTAATCTCGGGCGCCAGTTTCCCTAAATTTTACGTGGGGGAAACTCCACGTATCCCTTACCCTCGGTTTAGAGTAAAGTGCACAGGTAGTTACAGTAAAGAAAATAAATTCCAGGGGTCAAATGAATTTCTTTTAGGAGAAAACGGCAGAGAGTAGTTTTCTCAGTGTAGTTTTATTTTAAATATGAAATTTAACGGGAGCTCTACAAAACGATATCAGCGTTTTTGTGATTTCGGAATGTTATCGTTTTACCTCAACGGTGAAAGAAATAAACCTATTAAGTTGTACTAGATTTATTCACACAGGGAAAATATTAATACTTATTACAAATACATATAGTGTCAATTTTTATTCCTACCCACTACTAAACGACTGAAATTATTTACTTGTTTATTAACAATAATTATATACAAAATCAGTGTGAAAGAGACAAAATTAAAAAGTTATGGTTCTGGGTTTTTTACACTTTTCCTTATCACCTTTAGAAAAGAAATAAATATTTGCAAACGGGATCGAAATAAAATATTTATTACTCTACAATCGTAGACGGTTTTTACGTACAAAGGAAAAGGTGATTTCAAACGGTCTGACTAAAATATTTATAGACGGTTTTTTACTGGTCCCCGCTGATTCTGAAAATAAACCAAAATTTATTCGGAATTATTTCGGACTTATTTTAAACAGGTGGGCGGTCAAATATCGGTATCATGGCCTAGCAAGCAATGCAAAATTAGTAAGCGGAATGCGGTAAGCGGTAAGCGATAGCAATAACCAGCGAAGAAAGCCCAAGCGGTGCAAGACGGAAAGAAAGGATGGTGAAACGGGATCCGAGGTATCTCGCCTTACAATTCGTACTAGCCTTTAAGCTTTATACGTCCTGGTGGCCGATGGTCTCGGACTCTCTGTATACAACGCTTCTCGGTCTGATGTTTATACACGCCGACCAGGGAGAAGCGTACGGATACTATATGGAACGACCCGGAGATTGGGTGGGCGCGCCGAATCTCTAGGTCTTGGTTCACATATCCCCTATTACCCAGCGTACATCAAGGTGCGGGACACCAAGCAACGCTGTAGTAAACACGACGGCTTCGTCAGGATTGGGTTTAACACGCCGAATCCAATTATTGCACTGTCGTGCGGGTTGAGACGAACGGTGGAATTTGATTGGTGGAGTAACCTTAGGAGTAGAAAATGTGGACCATAAACATTATTATCAAAAACTCCCAACCAAACATTTACGGAAAATTCATTCTGAAATGATCGTGGCCGAATTTCTCGAGGATTTTCGTGTACCCAAACATGGATGTTATGGTAATTCGTCTTCCATATTCACGAACTACAGCTTCCGCATTCACAAAATCCGTAACAAAAATGAATATCTTTGTATTCTTTGTTACAAAAAAGCATTTTTCAGGATAACACTAATAATAACGATAACAATAACAATGCTGAGTCGTACAGAAAAATCGAAAGGGAGTTTTTTCTTCCAAATTGAATGACGAATACAAAACAGATTTTTATTTTATGAAAATGCACTGCAGTGCAATTTTTTCTTTAGAAATATCAAGTAATGTGCTAGTACGGACGCTACTAGCAAAACTAAAAATAATGTTTTTCATTGTAAAACGTGCCCTCTCAATGGTAGTTAACGCCTACAAAATTTCATTGAAGCATCTTTAGCCGATTGGCAACAATTAATAAATTTGATTTCTTTAAACCAATCTTGACCACGATTGCTAAGTAAATGCGCCATTTTCAAAAGAAAACTTGGAAATACGTCTATGAAAATATGTACTGTTGAAAAACAGCACAGCAATCACTACAACATTGTATTTCATCAGTTTCAAAACAGTTTTAAACACATTTTTAATTAACTTTTTTTTCTATGACCTTAAACATCCGATACAAGTTTGTGACATCAGTTAACTCAGTTTTTTGCTCATTTTTCACCCCTTTAAATTCTTGACATAAGTTCATTAACACCCTGTATTATAGGAATAAAATTGCCGGTGCGATTTCCATCGTCAAAAACGTCCGCTCCTTATCAAAAATCTCCCTACGGTTCGCGATTCCAAAGGGACGAGCCCCTCATCAACGACTGTCTATAAAAATTGAGATATGGCACCTGTCATTAGGACAATGCCGATCCGTTAAAAACGAACTAATTTAGACAGCCGTCTCACAAATCACGACTCGGGTCTCCATATTTCAAAACCCGGAACGGACCGGCGTATACGTATTCGGGATTCAATCAAACCGCGTATTCGGAAGTATGATGTTTTCTCGGGAATAAAATCGATTAAATCCTTTTAGTGCGTTATTTCACCGAGAGCGAATATATCAAATCGCGCAAAAATATCATTCCAACGAGAATCCGGCCCGCAGTTTCGTTGGAATATAAAATATACATATATGGAATCGATGAATTTTCCATTTGTTGGGCCCGATTTGTTTTTATATATAGGTATAGTTTGCGAGCAGGGCGATTAATTTATGACTGGGCACCACACACTGTTCAACAACGCGAAATATAAAAATGCTGTATTTAATTGGGTTGTTTCCGGGAATTTCCCGATTTTCAATGTTCATTTAGCAAATTTATTCCTGATACTGGACAAATAACAACCATAAAAACAAAACTACGGAACTAATATAGTACGAGGTTTGTTCAGAAAATAACAGAACTTTTTGAAATACCCCTTACACGGTTAATATTATTGAAGCAATATCGATATTGATCAATATATTGAACGTGTAAGGGATATATTGAAACAATAATATTGATGGCAATAATATTGACGAAAATAAAATCAGTTCGATTTTTATTATAGCTTTTATGAGGTCCTGGATCCGATCGTCGTCTTGTGGGTCAGAAGATCCGTGGTGTCGTTGGTTGTAGTTGCAATTTGAAATCAAAGAAAAATATATAAGCAAGTAGGATATTTTCAAACAAAATGATGTTTCAAACTTACAATAGAAATTTTGTTTATCAAAAGAAAAGACTCCCTCCCTGTGTTGGTGTAAATTCGTGAGTAAATCAAAATTGACCATTCAATTTGGTGTACGAGTATATAGGGTGGCCAAATGAAAACGAAAGAAAGCCATTTTCAGGAACTGCGTCACGATTGTAGAAAAACGCTCAGATCCGCCGATTTTAGATTAAAGGGAGTCATTCTTTGCTGGTATTTTTGACTCCGCCACTTTCACCCTCAAGCAAAAAATATATTATTATATAAAATATTTAAATGGCATTGGGGGTTGAATAATATTTCTTTTGAAAGCTCTTACAATTCTCTTTACAACAGACTTTAAATTTTGTAATTCCACCCAATACTGATTAAGAATTTTGATTTTAAAGTTGAAACTTATGTACAAACAATTAGTAACAGTAAAAATGTCAGTCATTCGAGTTAAGTACGTCAATGGTATAAATTTAGTGTATCTTGTGTTACATTGGTTTTTGGCGATTTGTTATCACTTTCGTAAAATAGAATTGTAAAAAACAGAAATTAATGCTATACAGACACAATCAACGTAAAATTACTGGATTCCAAATTATTTTCTAGTATTATTTGGAAGCGTTGGTTGGTAGTTTATTTAATTGGGTTATTGAAAATTAAACACTATGGTTTATTCCATTGCGGAAAGGGCAGATATCATTTCGCTTTACTTTATGAACAATAAATGTGCGAATAGAACAGTTCAGCTATTTATTGAACAACATCAAGATCGACATGTCAGGAGGAAGTATGTTCTAGAGTTAGTAAAAAAATTTCAAGAGACAGGGAACGTAGCCAATAAAAAACGAGAAATTGAAAAACCTATAGTTAATGAAGCTAGTGAAGTTGCAGTTTTGGGACAAGTTCATCTTGATCCTACATTAAGTACGAGGCAGCTGGCATCTGTGTCTGGGATCAATCGAACTAGCATACAAACCATTTTGAAGAAGAATAAATTCCATCCATACAAAATACATTTAGTCCAGGAACTTCATGAGGATGATTATGACCGCCGTTTGCAATTTTGCGAAATAATGAGTGAGCGAGCAGGGAACGATCCACAGTTCCTTTTTAACATCTGTTTTTCTGATGAATGCAGTTTTTTCTTGAACGGGACGGTAAATCGTCACAATTGCCGCTATTGGTCCGATTCAAACCCAAGAGTTTTTCACGAGGTGCATACACAGCAACCGGAAAAATTAAATGTATGGGCTGGAATTTTCGGTGACCGGCTGGTGGGTCCTTTTTTTCTACCTGGTAATTTGACTGGCCAAATGTATTTGCGATTACTGGAAGACGCTATTGACCCTGCTTTGACTGATATTATTGAAAATGTTCCAGAGTATGATGAAGATCATTTGTTTTTTCAACAGGACGGTGCTCCTCCGCATTATGCGTTAATTGTCCGTCAGTATTTGGACCAACGTTTGCTACGGAATTGGGTTGGAAGAAGAGGCAGCATTGAGTGGTCTGCACGATCACCGGATTTATCGTCCCTTGATTTCTTTTTGTGGGGATACCTAAAAAGTAAAATCTATAAAACACAGCCAGCGTCGCTGGAAGATTTGCGTCAAAGAATCGTCGACGAATGCCGTTGAATCACTCCGGAAATGTGCGCGAACGTTTCGAACAAAATCTTTATTGTTGTATGGAAGCGGGCGGTCATCAGTTTGAATATTTAATCAACTAATAGTAAGTAAGCAACTAAACATAATTTAAATTTTAAAATGTAAATTTTTTTCAAAGTATTGGGCGGAATTATAAAATTTTAAGTCTGTTGTAAAGGGAATTGTAAGAGCTTTCAAAATAAGTATTACTCAACTCCCAATGCCATTTAAATATTTTGGGGTGATGCTTACTCTTGCTTGGGGGTGAAAGTGTCGGAGTCAAAAATACCAGCAAAGAATGTCCCCTTTTAATCTAAAATCGACGAGTCTAAGCGCTTTTCTACAATTTTGACGCAGTTCCTGAAAATGGCTCTGTTTCGTTTTCAATTGGCGACCCTGTATGTATTGTGGTAATTAGGTAAGATAAAAAAATATAAGATAAAATATATGTCTCAATTGTAACTTTTGCTACAACTTGGAAAGCAAGCTGCTTTTATTTATCAAAAAGAAAAAAATAGAAAAAACTTATCTCAACCCAATCCTTGAGTTCCTGGATAACTATATTCCAATCCAAGCTGAGAATATTTGCCTATAGGCCTAGTAAAAACTGCAAGTCTAACGTAATCGGAATATCTAACACCTTTTCGAATTCGACAAATGTAGGATATGCTACCTGTAGAATTAAAATGTGAAATTTAAAAAACACATAGTATGGGTTCTGAAACTTGGCTAAACGAAAATTAAAGCCACATGTCGTGGAAATGAATTACCACGCGACTTTAACAAAAAAAGAAAGGATACACAACCACGTCGTACCTAAATTAATTAGTAAAGACAACAAGCAACTAGCAAAATAGTTCAGCAAGCAAATTTACAATATTACAATAAGAAAAGACCACAATTACATACCAATTTGAAGGTTTGCAGAATTCTTCCTCGATTAACAGAGAACTCTAATTAAAATTAATAGCGTACGATCTGCTTGTCACCAAGGTTGGATCAAAAGAGAGTGTATGAGTTTTCACTAATCTCTTTTTCATCCGTCTCTAATAAAGTTTAAACAGTACTAATTTGGAATATTTTAAAGCGCAAGCAAGTATTTACCTCTTTCCACACTTTAAATTAATTAAGAAACACCGTGTATCAACTGAATTTATTTATTTAGAGCTGACAAACCGTTGTATAAAATAAAACGAATACTATGCGCATTGCTCATTCATTAAAAAATTATATGCGCTCACACATACCGCTCCCCACACACACTGTTTCGCAATAATTCAATCGCCAATTCATTTACGAGTTTTTAAACAAAAAGGCCACTGGAATCCCTTAAGGCCATAAATCCACCTGATAAAAATCCACACCACTGAACAACCGCAATGGCGATATATTTCAGATAAGATATATGGCGCATCCCATCTATCAATGATAGGATTCCGCCCGAGGAGTGTTACTCCTTTAAGATGTTCCTCCAACTATTTCCTCGTGCATTACTTCCAGGTCTGCAGGCAATCGTCCTTGCTAAAACCGAAGCTGAAACAGTCGTCGAAGCCCCGACAAATGTTCTCTGAGATGACTTAAGTTACCGGAAATAATTATTTTGCGCTCCACTACTGGAACATTATTCAAATGGAATTGAAGTTTCTCGAACCGCGACAGGAAGTGATAAATTTAGTTTGATGTACAGGGTGTTCCAAAAAATCCTGTGCATATTTTTAATTTTCCGAAAATTTTGGCCCGGGTTTTGGTGATTTATTACAGTACGGCATTTATACTGCAAGTTTCGGATTGATACGTAGATAACTTTTTTAGTGACGCCGTACGTACTTGCTGATACAGGGGTTAGGAATACAGGGTGCAACCCTCTATTTATAAGTAGCGTATGGGGGGTGATTTGAACCAACGTGAAATTCACTAATTTTAATTCTATTTTATTAAATAATGACATATTTGGCCATGCCGTACATTTTTCATGAGGCATGTGCTTACTATAGGAAGATTAATGTAACTCTGAATAGTAAGATGTCACGGTGAAAAATTTTTGTACGGCATTAATATATTTTGTTGATACTAACAACAATAACAGCCACACACAAAAAAAAGTAGTCTGTACTTTTTATGCGACATATGTTATCCGTAGTATTTTTGCCTCCTGATCACGAATCCGGTGTCAGAATTGAGGTATCACATCACAGGAATTTCCTAACCCAAAAAACAGGTCAAAAATACTAAAAATTCACGAAAAAGTACTAGGAAAAAGGGACAATTTTTTTTTCTATATTCAAATATTGATGTATGTAGTTAAACAAAAAAATTAATTTTTTGAAGTTTTTATTCTTCACGACTTTGCTGGGGAAATCACTTGGGTTTTCATTTACTAAGTATTTTTCAAAAGGAAATACATGAAATTTACTGTAACATTTAGGTGTAAAAACAGACTCTTTTTTCACTCTATTGATTGGCCTATGAGCAGCGAGTACGTTTTAAAACTCAAATTTGAATATGTAAAGAATTCATTTTCAATTCTTTGTACCCATTCTGATTTTTCCGTGTTTATTAATTATTGAAATATAGCCGTAGCTTTTTTTACAACAGGTGGAAACGGGAATGCGCTGTGATTTTTGCTGTACAACGTTGTTTACCCTTTGTGAACAAATGATACGACGAACAATAATTAATCATAGCAGCGGTTGTAAGTGCGGTTGGGGTCGTTTTCTGTGTTTATTCATAATTATTCTTGTTCCGTTCTAACCGAAAGAAATTATAAACGGTTTGGGAGCCGGGAGGTTCCCTAATGAAAGCATGAGTAGTAATTGATGTAACTTTTATAAAAGCTGCTTGCGGGTTCTCCGGAAAATGTACACCTACTTAGGTAAGTTTCATTTATTGCATCCATGTTTCGTTCGGACATCGAAAAATTATTATTGCAAACGTCTACAATATATTTGCATGTCACAAGTAAATGGATGCTAACGATATTTGTAATAGAAAAGTCTTATATGAAACAGTTCTATTTCTGCATTTTTTTCGCAAATTAAAATTCAATTATGGATCAAAATATTTTCTCTGGAACGGTCCTGTTCGTGTGCTGTACGATGAGTTACCAGCCGCGTAAACAAATCGTCGTTGAAAGATAGAAATATAATTCTCAATATTTGGGGAATTTTTCAATGCAAAAGTACAAACTAAGAAAAATAGATATTTAAAGAAAAACTTATATTTTCTTATTATAATAATTAATAGTAATTACAATCTTAAATGCATTGTTGTTACTGCAAACAAAAGCACATCCGTAAGCATTTGTAGTTGCCAACTGAGTGCACTAAACAAACTCCATTAAAATATGGAACAAAATGAAATAAAACTTACCATTTCTAGATAAAATGTTAAAATTGATCCCCATTAGCGCGGATACGGGCATGGCACCGACGCACCCAATTTTGGCGAATATTTTCCCAAAATACAGGTATTCCCCTAATTGTGTCAGCAGCTTCAAGTATACGGTTTCGCAATTCTTCCACCGTAGCAATTGAAGTATTGTAAACATATGGCTCAAAAGATAAATGTCCATTGGAGTTAGATCGGGTGACCGAAGTGGCCACGGCACAGAACTAAAGCGTCCAATCCATCGCTGAGAAAACAATTAATTCAAAAGTGTCGTTACTTCTCGAGTACTGTATGGAGGAGTCCCATCTTGAAGATAAAACATGCGTGCCCGAATTTGTAATGCCACATCGTCCAATAATTCAGACAACCGATTCTCCAAAAAGTCAGCATATGTTGGTCCATTTAGTCGTCCTTCAAAGAAATAGGGACCCACAAATACATCGCCTATTATGCCAACCCAAACATTTACCGATAACCGATGTTGAAAATGAATTTCCCTAATCGCGTGAGGATTTTCATCGGCCCATATGTGCATATTATGGAAATTCATTTCATCACGGGTAAATGTCGCCTCATCTGTTACACAAACATAAGCAGGAAAGTCTACTTGATTGGGACATTGCCGTAAAAACCATCTGCAAAAACGCATTCGTTGATTACAATCCGGGGGTAAAATCTGTTGAACTGGTTGCAGATGATAGGGGTGCAACAGCTGGCGCCTTAAGATGCGATGTACGGTACGAGATGAGGTTCCTACTTGCTGTGCGAGTCGTCGAGTACTAATTGTGGGGTCTTCGTAAAGATTTTCCAATACTTCATCTTCAACATTAAGGTTTACTTGCTGACTACGTTCTTCTCCTCGAGGAATAACACTTCCGGTATCTCGCAGCCGCTGAACGCACTGTAGGATTGTATTTGTAAACGAGGGGGGGTGACGTTGTGGCCATCGTTTCCGGTACAACTTTGTCGCCGCGAGCGCATTTTCTCCGGCTGCACCATACACTAACACCATATCGATACGTTCGGAAATAGTAAATGCGTTGTTTTCTCGGTTCATTGTAAAACTAGTTTGTGCACAAACTAAAAAATAAAGCTGAGTAAGAAATAAGAATCTCGTTTTTTAATGTAAAATTACACTGTCACTATAGTGGAATTACAAAATAAAAACTTTTGCCTGGAATCTTTCACTTTTTAACACTGATGGGTCGATGGACGATGCTTAATATTTAATGAATTCAATACAAATACAAAATCAGTTTACTGCACAAATTTTGTGACAATAACGTTACCTTCTTTTAGTATTACTAGTATTAGATTATACCGACTTAAATTATAAGGTTGCATCTCGGGTCGCATAAAAACATTTCCAAAGTTTTTAATAAAGAACACGGGGTCGGCCTTCATTTTCGTTGAATAAATGAACTTTAATTTACAAAAAAACGCGAAGAGAGAATTTTTTCGTATAAGATTACAAATATCATCAGGAAGCTGTAGTTTAATTTTTATAGATTATACAAGCCACACCCTGTATAATGCCACTATGGTTAACGAATCAGCGAATTCGAAAAAAAAAAACAACTATTTATAGTATTTCAGTTGAAACCTTCAGTACAGACTTATTTCCCTTCAAATATACAAAAAAGCTTGAAGGTATCAAACATGCTTTAATTCGGATCGTTTATTCACACCCTCCAGAGTTTGGTTGGTTATACCAGAGTTGACGTATGATCACACTTCGAGGTGCCTCCGCGAATTCTTTCCCGTTTGAATCCTGACATCTGGTATCTCCTGATTCGGGCAACTCATGAGCCTACCGTGAAATCTGGTTGTAACTGTAGATTTTTGTAAACAACTCGGTGTCATATCGTACCATTCCTGTTATTTAACAAATGTGTTTTTGTTGTAATAATATAGACATATCATTTTCAGTTTTTACTTTGGATAATTTAGCCCTTCACTGGATATTCCGGGTACAATTCAATTAGTTTGAACATATAGTTCATAAAATAGTTATTGTTAGATATCTTAGACATACATATATAGATATCGTTTGTATTTCTGGTATCGAAGAACATTGTTTGCTTCATTTCATAAGATTATTTTTTTGCATTTGCTTTAAATTAGTCTAACACCTTTAAAATAGAATAAAACATATTCCTTAGCAATGGCGTCAAGTTCTTTAAGGACAAAAGTTCAAAATTAATCAAAAAATGACTGATTGACATTAACGAATTGATTGAAATGATTAAGTCCATATGTACGGTTTGTATTCTCCAGCTGGTTCTTTGAATTTAAGTTTTTCGTAAAAGAAGTTATAGGGATCCGTTATTAAATTAACCAGTATGGTTTCTGAAGTGGAGTTTGGTAATAAACAAAATTAGTGCCTAATTAGACCTTCATACATAATGGAGGACGTGAAAGCTTTTTCAGATCACGTTCCGCTTTTATATGGAATTATTGCTGAGTTTTCCTTCACATCATACACTATTATTACCAACACGTCATTAATAAATCCTCGCATCTCTATAGAAGTGTTTCGACATGTTTTGTTTCTATAAATAACAAACTGGTTGTTGGAAATATATGTCGTTGAGAATTCAAAGGCTGCCAACATAACCTCGTACATTTCATTTCATATTTATTTAATCAAAACACAGTTTTCTGTGTGAATTTTGATACACTCACTATTAGACCATGGCGGATCTGTCGAAATATTCCACTTCTTGGATGTAAGAGGGGCAAGGTAATTTTTGCTGGAATACCTTCAGTACAACTCACATAATAAAAGTGTAGATCCCTAGATCTGGGCGAGGCCCGGAACATTTTCAAAATTACAAAATTGTTTAAAACATTTTTAAAAAAACCTATTTTATCTGAGTTTTTTACTTATATCCTGGAACCTATGTATTTTGAAAGAATATTGAAGAGGAAAGAAAGTTTTAGAATTGTTTTTTGCCCAATATTGTAACAAATTGGAAATACACAAAAAAATTATCACAATGGAAATATTACCTGACCGAACTTTAGATCAAAAATAAAATTAATTAAAATATAGTAGACAATAAAATAGCATAAAATTGTTAATACAAAGACTCTGAATATAAAATAAGTATCAAATAAGAATATCATATGGTATGAAGGAGATAACAAAAATAATTTAAAAAAAAAAACATGACATCGATAATTGTTAATACCCAGTATAGTAAGAAAACAGAATTTAAACCCAGTGTGACATATATCAAAAGAAAGACAAATATCCATAGATGAATATGATATGCATAAATTAGGTAGACGATTAGATGTAGAGAAGATATTTTCAATCAACTGAATTCA
This sequence comes from Anoplophora glabripennis, assembly GCF_000390285.2. Taxonomy (NCBI): domain Eukaryota; kingdom Metazoa; phylum Arthropoda; class Insecta; order Coleoptera; family Cerambycidae; genus Anoplophora; species Anoplophora glabripennis. The sequence goes on along the minus strand of NW_019417201.1, from coordinate 491,804 downwards.
ATGATGAAATTTTAATATCAAATGTCAAATTAAATTATAAAATTTATCACATGTCAAAACTAAAGTTGGCTTTACAAGAACCAGAATATGACCTACAAAAGAAAGAACATAAATAAGGAATATTTCACAAAAAGTACTAAATTTATATGTTAGAAATAAAAAGACATTGTCATAAATGTATTAGATGTAAGTAGTGAGGTGAAAGTGTGGTGAAAAAGGTACGCCCAAAGACTGGAAACTATGTGAAGGAACCTTAAGAAAAAAGGAAACACTAGAAACTTCCAGAAGGCGAAAAAACAGTTGTTTATTGTTAGTTACGGCTTGGTTTTATTGGGAAGAAGCCAGATGTTAGAAGTAGCTCAGAAAAAAAACCACATAAAGTTCAAGATATAACATGCAGAAAGAAAAATAAAACTTACCAGTGATCTTAAAAATCGTTTATCTTCAAAATCTACTAAGAAAATCACCAGGCAAGAAAATTTTTGTAACCCATAAAAAGGCAGTATCGAGAGTATTCCAGTGGCCCATAATTGGTATAAAAAACCATCGTTCCAGCAAGGAAAGCAGAACCCAACGATCAACAGGTACCTTTAAAATAAAAATAAAGTGCACTAAATAAATAAAAATTCACAGCTATAGCTTAAACAATTAAATTGTGATATAGTTTACCTTATAAAAAAAAAGGTCAAACTAAATAACAGGACTTACCTGGATAAAGCTAAATATAAATAAATCCCAAAACCACCTTTTAAAACCATACTAATTGGAATGAGCTCAAATAATCTCGAACATTGACGGCCATTTGTATTTACATGTCAAATTTATACTAGTAAGAGTTAGATATTTAAGTTATGCAATACAATATACGAGCGAGTGTTGAAAGTAGTATTCATAAATAATTCAGATTAAAAAAATTTTGAAAAGAAAAAGAAAAAGAAAACTACCAAGCTCTTGTATTGTAAAAGTTGTAATAGGATAAGGAAAAGTAACAGCAAATAAAATATTCTTTATATTTGTTCAATTAGAAATTAAATTGTATGAAAATATTTCTGAAGGAAAAGCCAATTAATTTAAAAATTTTTCTGTTTTTTTTTTGTTTTTATATAATCACGATAACTCATAAATTCTTAAAAAAAATAAATATTGTAAATTCTTAAAATTCTATTTTTTCTTGTTCTGCATGCTACAAGTCCTGAAGTAAGGAAAGTGAACCGACTCCTGAAATTAGACTTAAAACAAAATCTAAGTGGCAGCTAGCAAGGATATAAAAAAAAATAATTAGATATACGAGGTAAGAAAGAAAAGAAAGGTGTATTTAAACAATGTACAGTAAAATCTAAATAATTACCGAAATAAAACAAAAGCCAAAAACGCAACACTCAATACATTAAACACATAAAATTAAAATTAAAACTAAATTTAAATTCATCATTATATTCAAAAACCAAATATATCATAACAATATACAGTAAGTTAAAACTGTTTAAATCTATTGCCGTTGTTGCAATATAGCAATAATTGATGAAAAAAACACAATAAATCAATTTTTTTTGATAATTTTTTAAAATGTTTTAGTTGCTCCGAGGGCATTCTAATTTTGGTAAAAACAACTTTATAGTATAGTAAAATTTCATTAAAATTGGATCGATAGTTTCCGCAAAATTATTTTTATGAAAAAAAATTTTACACAGCCTCAAATAAAACATTTAGATACTTGAAAATTGTTTTTCATAGAAAGACCGCTAAACCTTTTTTTAAACAATTAGATTACATTTATCAATTTGCAATTTAGTTTTTTTCAAAAATTATTATTTTAAAGTACTTGGAAAACCCCCCTCCCCCACTTTTCGTGTTTTGAGTCACTTTTCGCGCATACGTGGACAGCTTTTCCGCTGATTCCGATAACTTTCGGATAAGAAAATTTTTTCCAGCTTAAACTCGGAAAAACCAAGCCACTGGATCAAAGATTATTCCTAAATTGCTTATAAATTTAGATTTAGATGCTTTATTTGAGGCTGTGTAAAATTTTAAAAATTTGAAAATTTGTTTTCACAATTTTTTTCAAAAAATTATTTTGCGAAAACTGTGGAACCACTTTTAATGAACTTTGGTGTGTTGTTTTATTACACTATAAAGTTTTTTTACCAAAATTAGAATGCCTTTGGAGCAATTTAAAAAAAAATATATCCAAAAAACTTAATTTTTTGCCTTTTTTCATCAATTATTGCTATTTTGCAACAACGGCAATAAATTTAAAAATTTTTAACTTACAGTATATTGTGGAAAACTAAATTCTAAAACTTTTTCCTCTTCAATATTGTTCCAAAAAGCATAGGTTCCAAGATATAATTAAAAAACTGAGATAAAATAGGCATTTTAAAAAAAAATTTAAACAATTTTGCAATTTTGGAAATGTTCCGGACCTCGCCCAGATCTAGGGATCTACACTTCTATTATGTGAGTTATGCTGAAGGTAATCCTGAAAAATTATGCTTGCCCCCTCTCACATCCACCTCAAAACACAAAAAGTTTTATGAATCAGGCGTTGCAAGTCACTGATTCTCACAATAGGGGAAAATGTCGACCCCTCTGAGTATTTTATTAGAGGTATATTCAATTGTAAATTGTATACGGGGTGTTACGTTTAAGACGGACTCTTTCATAGCTCTGATAATATCAGTAATACAAAAAAGTTCTAATAAAAATTGTTCCACATCAATTTTTTCACTTTTCAAAATCATTTATCATTAAACAGGATACCTCATTTCTTCTGGGCGTTACCTAAGTTCCTTTTTTAAAATGGAACACCCCGAATATTATTTTATTTTCGAATTTCTCATTGCATTGAAAGCATACATTGACAAACAGATGATAGGTTCAAAGTTTACCGTTTCGGTGTTTCCAATGTTTTTGAAAAAAGTGACGATTGCAGCACTGCATCGTCAAAAAGATATCTCCAAAACTATCGTGGCAAATTCCACTATTCATTGAAGCATGGAAAAATCCTCTTTTACGCATTATTTACTACATTGCAGATAGTAATTATGGGCGTTAGAAATTTTGGAGGTCTTTGTCGAATTTGACATGAATATACAGGATGTTAATGAACTTATGTCAAAAATTTAAAGGGGTGAAAAACGAGCAAGAACTGAGTTAACTGATGTCACAAACTTGTATAGGAAGTTTAAGGTCATAGAGAAAAAGCTAATTAACAATGTGTTTAAAACTGTTTTGGAACTGCTGAAGTACATGTATTTTATTGTGGCTAGTACTTACAAAAAATTGTGTAACGCTTTTTAAGAGTTTGTAGGATTCTTATGAAGCCGGATTGTTGTAGTGATTGCTGTGCTGTTTTTTGAACGTACAATTATTAATAGCAGTATTTCCAAGTTTTCTTTTGAAAATGGCGCATTTATTTAGCAATCGTGAATATTATGATATGCTCGTAGTCGAGGTCGCGACGGTGGCCTAGGGCAACCACTAAGAATCTCAAATGTCGAGGAGATGACTTTAGATTTCGTCGAAGAAGATCCGCATAGTAGCACCAGAAATATCCAACAGCAAGTAAATATTTTGCATTCTGTTGTTGGCGGACATAACGAGAAGCTCAGTTGCACCCATTTCATATTCAACGTGTTCAAGTGCTTACTCCTGAGGATTTCCACTAAGTCGAGGTTTTTGGGAATGGTTGCTTCAGGAACATGCAAGAAATCCTCAATTTACAGCGCAAATACTTGTTACAGATGAAGCATGTTTCAGTCGAAATGGTGTACGTAACGTCACTCATAACAACACTCACCACTGGACTAAGAAAAATCCTCATGAAATACGTCGCGGTGCCTTTCAGCAACAGTTTTCAGAGAACATGTGGGCCAGTATCGTTAATGACACTTTAATAGGACCTTTTGAATTGCCTAGACGCTTCATATCTAGATTTTTGCAAAATCGCTTGCCGGAGTTATTGGAAGAAAAGTGTTGTGTATTCCATAGGACGTGGCAATGTTGCAACACGAATTGGATACGTCGTGCTGAAGCTTGTGTGCAAGCAAATGGTGGGTACATCGAACACCTATGAAAATCAGCAGTTCTCAAAAGGTGGTTCCTTGCAATATTGACGCAAGTCACTTTTTAAAATTACATTTTACTCAACATAAATTCGTGTATTTAAATCATTTTAATATAACTTAATTAATAAACCGGAATCGATTCAGCGTCGATTTTTAAAATTTTTAACTTTTAAATCTGATGGCTATTATCCACATATCGAATATCCGCATACCTTTTGAGTAGACATTCCTTTATTAGCCTTGAAACTAGACGGAAATACTTTTCGCAGGTCTTTCTTTTTAAGATTTTACGTAATTTGGCTGACTGCCAGGAATTTACAGCCAAATTATCATTCTCTATACCTAGACTTAGCTCTAGAGAAAACGAAACATTTTATTTACCAACTCCTCGTACTAATGTACTCAAACATTCACCACTTTATGAAATCAGTAACAACTGTAATAAAAATTCTCTAGATATCTTTAACTGCAGCCTTAATGACTTAAAAAAAACTTTATTTTTAACGTCTGGTAGTTTCAAATATGTAATTTTAATCTTCATTTATGTGTACTATTTATTCTTCATTCATGTGTATTATTTATTTGTGTATTATGTGTATTATTTAGATTGTGTATTGTATAGATTTTATTTATTTATTTTATTTATTTCCTTCTTTTTTATGATGTATTTGTATTTTTTTGTTTGTTAATTTAATTTTGTTTGTAATTTATGTACTTCTTTTATTATTGTCTGTAAAATCCCTGTTCTATAATTGGGTAGAACCTGTTGAACAGTGTATTAAATAAAATAAAATAAAATAAAAATAACACACATGTGACAAAAATATTTGACATAAGTTCATTTTAACACCATGTAGGTATGTAATGGAAAATTTACTTTGTTATTGATCCATGGTTAAAAAATGGACATAATTATAATTGTTCCTATGATTAGTGCGACAAACTGATAAAAAAGAGAGAAACATTGACGAAATCCAATTCTGAATGTAATCGGTGGTACAGAGAAGATATTTTCTCTAACCTTTATATCACCGATAAAACCATCCCGTCGGTTTTGTTATTGTGATTTTCGATCATAAATAGCAACGATAAAATCGGGGTAATTTATTGCCAATCGCCCTGTACACAATAAATTCCTAACTTTCTTTTGTCAATGTTGCCTATAGATCTGCCAAAGTTCGGTTAACTGCTTTATCTTTATACATGAGCTTTTACTACTATCGCATAATTTATGCCGGCGGAATATCAATTTGATGCGCGTGTTCGCTAATTCGTCGAGATCTGAACCGAAGTATTTTAATGTTCGGGGAAAGTTCTATTACTTACGAGAGCGGGAGGAGGGGGTCGCCTTACAGCACCAACTTGGAAACATACCTATAACAAAATGTGTAATTAAACTCACCGCAAACTTTGACGAGTAAACTTTGTTAGGATGTGGGTGAAGGTGGATGGATTCGTTGTAAAAAATTGTTTCGAAAATATTCTTATTAGTCCAGTCATTCTACGGAAAAACGTGAAAAAATTGATAGCAGCAATCTGACGACAGGATCTTGTAGGGGGGGGGGGATAGTTGATGAAAAATACATAAATAGTACAGCCAATTTTGCCCCAAATCGCTGATGTCGTAACCATTTTTAATTTTTCTAATTAATATTATTTCTTTCATGAATTTTTTAAAGTTTTTATTTCTACCCCTCAAGAAGGTGTGAGCATTTGAATATTTTGGGAAAAAAATTTTCATGCAGTTTTATAAAAAATATATAAAAATAATACATTTTTAGTTTTTGGAGTATTTTTTTGATTTTTAAACCAAAAAAGTGCTTTTTGAAAAAGAGTGACATTTTTTTAATTTCTCAATAAAATCGCTTTTCACTATGTACTTTTTTTTGTATTTTAATTTTTTTACATATAAATGTACGCTATTAAGCCAAATTTTATTATAGATGGTATGTATTATAAATTAAGGTGCAATTTCTTGGGTAATTTTATGCCCAACCCAAAAGCCTAATAAACCAGGATCCTAAAATTACTGAGTACCAAAATATCATATTTTTTTTTAATTGTCTCTGAGGTTGTTTGACGTAGATTGACGAAACTTAGGGAAACGATGTAGGGTAACCAATTAAAGTTAATGATTCGGTATATTTCTATATAAATCTGTCAAACAGTGCCGGAGATTCAGGGGAAATTTGTCATGAAAACCCGCAGAAAAAAAAACTACACCTCTGGAATTTTGGAAAAATTAATAGGCGCGTTTAATTTACTGACATATTTTTAATTTTTTTCTTGCATTTTCTCCACACAACAAGCCATTTTCGAGTTATAATTTTTTGTTCATGTTTATTTCTGAAATAATTTCTAATAGGGGTTTAGGTGTAATGATTAAAAAAAAATTAAACACCAGTAGAAAATGAAGCAAATTTAAGACAACGAATCATAAATGGATGTCAGCAAATCAGACAAATGGCGCAAGGATTTATAATAAAGAAAAAACCTGCAACTATGCCACAAAAAAATAACCTCAGTCAATAACTGGTGCGGTGCTGTCACAGTCTATCCACGATTGATGCGACTGGTTCTTAACAAAATTGAACAGATTATTTTAAAACGGATACCTTTTTCGTTTTAAAATTTTCTTTAATATTTTATATAACGATGATGAGAATACAAATTCCGAAAAATTTATTTCTAGTTGCAATTGCGCGTTATACGAAGCAGCCGGAATGCCTGCAATGGGTGTTCTATTGAAGTTTTAGCGGAAAATGTATCTGAGCAGAGATCAAAGGAGGCGAGGCAAGCGTTGGAAATAAACAAAAGTTTTCGAGTCGTAACACACAGCGATTCAGGAATTGGTCCGTGCGTGCGGTGGACTGTCGAACCTTTGTTCTCTGTCTTGGCTTGCTATTCTGTCTTTCTGTACCACATGTTGAAGTTATGAACTCAAAAAAGTTTGATAAAACAATTTAAGTGAAAGTTTCATGCAAATGTCAAATTTTAAACAATAAAATGAACGTATTTATTATAAAAGTATATTGACATGCAATATTTGAAATATTTTGACGTACAAATAATTTATTTTAATTAAAATGGCATTGTCAAACTACATAGTCTTGATTTAATAATAATAATAATAATAATAATACTCTTTATTATTCCAACAGGAAGAAACCCAATTACAGGAATAAGAAAATATGACAAAAATACAATAATTTGTGATGTATGTACCTATAAGTACCCATATGCATACATAAATATAATTGTTTGCCCTTACATATATACACATACATATATACACATATATATATATACACATATATATATACATACACACATACATAATTAAATATACTACTAATAGATAAAAAAAATTACAAAAAAGAAAATAGTAACGCAGCATCATGATACAAACAAAATGTAATTTACAAAAAATACAAGACAACACAAAATCACGTTAAGCGAGCCACCCAACTACATATACTCTTTAATGCATCACTATGTATATCACAGTTAGAAGCGATTTTATTATAAAGCCCACACATCAATGATATGGGAGACTTTGTTAAAATATTTGTACGAGAAGCAGCACAGTAAAACAGAGCTTGCTGTCTAGAATTCACACGAGGTATCAAAAAATTTATTTTTTCTAAAAGTTCAGGACAATCAATATTGTTATTTAAGATGTTGTACAGAAATCGAATCAACATAATATTACGTCTGGTTTCCAGTGAATCCAAATTAAATCTGTTAAGCAGTTGATTCTGGGGAAAACCTCTGGGAGGATAAGATCCATCTTTCAAATAAGATAAAAATTTTAAAAACTGTCTCTGAACTGATTCCAACCGCTGACAATGAACTTGATAAATTGGATACCATATAATCGAGCCATATTCCAGTTTAGATCTCACAAGAGCACAAAACAGGGTTTTGAAAGTGCTTGTACTGGAAAAATCCCGGCAGTTACGATAAATAAAGCCATACGATTTAAAGGCACCAGAAACAATGCTATTGATATGATCAATAAAAGTAAGCTTACTGTCAAAGTATATACCCAAATCCTTGAATACTTCTATTCTACCAACGACACTATCTCCAATGGAGTAGTTATAAATGGGAAAGCTGGTCTTGCGAGTGTAAGTCATTACATGGCATTTAGATATATTAAGTTTCAGACGATTTTTTTCACACCATGAAGTCATTTGATTGATACATTCTTGAAGGCGAATATAATCTGAAGGAGATTTGATTTCAGAATATAATTTAAAATCGTCCGCAAATAGCAAATGTTCACAAGTGATAACATCTGGAAGATCGTTAATAAAAAATAAAAATAATATGGGACCCAAATTTGAGCCTTGAGGAACGCCTGATGTTGGAGAGAATGATTCTGATGTGAAATTTTGATACCTGACCATAAAATATCTATCACTTAAGTAAGAAGTAAACAGTTTAATCAGAGCCTCGGAGAATCCAAAACTTTCCAGTTTGACGAGGAGTATATTGTGGTCTATCTGATCAAAAGCTTTTTGGAAGTCAGTGTAGACAACGTCCACCTGCCCTCTATTATCCAAAACCTCAGAAACGTATTGAGTGAAAACAGCTAAATTAGATGTTGTAGACTTCCTTTGCATAAAACCATGTTGCCGTGGCGAAATAAGCTGCCTAGCGAAAGAGTACAGTTTACCATATAGTAAAGTTTCAAATACCTTAGAGAAATTGCTCAATAAAGAAATGCCTCTATAATTGGATACGTCACTGTGATTTCCCTTTTTCGGTATAGGACAAATGTAAGTTTTTTTCCAACAAGATGGGAAAGTGGAATGACGTAAGATACAATTGAATAAAATCAGCAATGGCTCAGCGAGAGCATATGCACAATCTCTGAGAATAAAACTAGGAACTCCATCCACGCCCATCGTAAAAGTATCTTTAAATCTTCTGAGATTTTGTAAAACATCTTCATAAGTTAAATTTTGAATCACTAAATGCGATCCTAAATTATTTTGAAATGAAAACTGAGCTGCATTAACCGGTTGCGATTGAATGAAGACATTGTTGAAGTAATCTCCAAAAGCATTGATGATATCTGTAGGATTGGACAACTCTTTCTCGTTGTAAAACATTATGGAAGGTATGCGTGAAGATCCTTTTCTCCTTTGAACGAAGTTCCAAAATTTTTTGGGATTGCAGAATAATGCTCTCTCTGATTCATTTATGAAATTTCTATACGCTTCGTTAATTAGATTTAGATCAGATTTAGTTATTATCAAAATTTTGGCAATTAAAATAATTTGTAAAATACATACTGTAAAGTCTTTTTAAGATACATCAATCAAAAATGTACTTGTCAGCCTGTTGGAATCAACACATTGGCAAAGGTACCCTCAAAAGTTGCTTAATTCCTAAATATCACAAATCCAGAAGCATATACTGGCCATTGCATGAGGCGCACTTCAACAACTTTATTGGCCAATAAAGATGCTGATCTTACAACCATCAAACGGCTTGGTGGATGGAATAGCTCCTCTGTAGTGATGTTGAGGAGTCTATATCTAACAAATTTGATATTGCAAAGAAAATCCAAGGAAAATATAGCTGTTCCTTACAAGAAGAGGCATCCGTAACTTGTGCAAATTCTTCACAAACTTCGACAGATGTTATGCATTCCGAAAATAATGGCAAAAATGCTACAAGGGTTGTTATTGACGGAAAGGAAGTTAAATGTGATAAAGCAAAAAATCAAACGTTTATTACTATAAATGTAAATGTTAATGTTAATAAGTAAATAAATTAAATTTGATTTATTATAGGTTTATTATTTTTTCATTATTCTACTAGTGAAATAAAGTTACTTCATTCCGCTAGTGGATAAAATATCTCTTTAGACGATTCATATGTGTGGATAAAAGTCCGATTATAAGGTGAGTGTGGTCAGACCGATGCATCTAACTTAAAATGACTAAAATTGTGAATTTTATAGAATTCTAGGAATTCGCTGAAGTTTGCTAATATTTCAAACTTCACAGTTCTGTACTGCACACAGGAATAGATTACATTGTTGAGCTTTAACAATTTGAAGAATTCCGGTACGTATAATAGTGCATCCTCTCCATATGAGTAGATGCTTGTAATGTTATTTCGAATCATAAAAAACGATTAATTTAATTATTTATTAATATATTTGTCTCATAAATAATTTTGTATTACGACATATTCAACACGTATAAATGCTATGATATTTTGAAGTTAATGCTAACAATGGTGCATCATATTCATTATGCTCGTATAATAATATCAGTAAATAGCATAATTTAAAAATAATAATAATTTGTCATGTTGCTAAGCTGGCAATCCCAACAGCAGCCAATAGCAGCGGCTAAGTGTTAATCGAACAAAACGCCATCGCTAATATCTCACTTTATTGACGATTTGTCTTTTCAGTTCCTAGAAAAGTAGCTCAAACTTTCACACTGTTTTTTTGTTAGATAACACTATTGAAAATAAGAAATGTAATGGTACAAATCTTGTAAAAAAAATATTTAAGTTATGGGAAACGGCCTTAATCGAAGCAATGGTAATTAATCTTGTATTCGCCCAAAGACAGGTACATAAAAGCTAGTTTTTCCCACGAAATATTTTATGGTCTTTGTTCGAACTACGTACAAAATCACCAAAGAGAAACGTTGCTTAATGTAGCAGTATTCCACGATTGAAACAAGTATTTAGGAAATGAACAGCTTCATTCAAAGTCCAGTTTATTTTTTGGCTGTACTAATGAAAACGTCCAGCTTTGTCAAATAATCGCAGTATTTACTTTCAGGCAGTCATCAGACCAATCCCATATAATACAGAAGTTATTTGAACATCGTGACTGCATTCACAAAATTGTATGTACGTCAGTGCTCAAAGTCAGTGTAAGTGAAAAGTAAAATAAAAATATTGTTGCTTAGAGTTTAAACTGGCCTGATTATACACCTCCGACATAGTGAGTGGATATATTTAATACCAGCGTGAACATTTTTCTTGTATAACAACTTACAAATATGTAAAAGGCTTATGCAAATTTTTACAATTTCTATCAGTGTAGTTGAAAAGTATTCCTGTTATAGAATTAAGCTTTAAGTTGATACAACTTTTAATTAAATCTCCTCTACATAAACTCCATTATGTCGTGCTCTAGTACGCTCTAGTAATAAACGTATATTTTATCCTCTATCTCGAATATACCTCGGATTAATGAAGTATAACTTTAGAAGAGCAAGTACGGAGGCCCAGGGGCAAAAACTTTATCTCTTAATGGACCCGACATTACCTTTCTTTGTATTTCCTGCTAGTCAGATTCTTTCCAGAAGAGCTTAGGCGAACGTATCGAGGTCGTGATACTCTGACGGAGGAGGGCAAGACAAAAGTGTAAATGTTACTGTTATTACCAGTTGAGAGGGGGCCTTTTTTCCTTCACTTGGAGGATTAGGATAATTCGAGGGGGAACAACAATGGTGAATGTACTCGTCAGCAGTACGACTTCAAATGGTTGGAAGTATTTGTGTAAATATAGTATTAAAAATACTAATAAGCGAAAATAGTAAGGTTAGTCTGAATATTGTAAATAGTCATGTATGACACCACTTATAAAAGTTTAAGCTACTCTGAGTCCCAAATTTAATTAGCCTAGCCGATATTGGTGTAAGTCATGGAACCTCGCATTATACAGGGTGTATCTAAATAACACCGAAAAAATTCAAGGGGCGATTCTCCGATGAAAATTAATAGGGGTCTTTGGTATAAAATTTTTTGAAAAAACCCTTCCCTGAAAAGTTACGCCCCTCCTAAAATTACAAAAAAAAATTCTTTTTCTTTTTTATCTTCCATGTACATCAAGCTAAAGAAACCAAACTTGGTGAACATTATCTGTCAATAAAACTACACTTTTTGAATTTTTTTCAACCCTGAACTATTTTTGTAAGGGGTTGAAATAATCAACCCCTATGACATTTTTTCTTATAATTTTTTTTTCGATAAAATTTTTTCCTTTTAAAAAATATGTCTAAAAAACCCCATTCATTTACTAACTTTTTGATCTCTTCAAGTTTCTTCGAAAAGTTAAGGATTTATGACAAAAAAAAAAAAATGTATTGTAATGTATTTTTAAAAAGATGAGCTGTTTAACGCGAGTGTATTTTGCCGAAAGATCTAGTGGCCTGTTCTTTACAATGGAATCCGTAGAAACAAATGTCAATGTCATTTATTGTTACTGTTTCTTACTATTTCACAAGTTTCATGATTTTGTGTAGAAAATATTAGTTAATAAACCGAAAATATGGTTAACTATTCGAATTTAGAAATGGCAGATATGCATTTTACATATGGGTATGCTAACGGTAATGCATTGGAAGCGCAAAGACTTTATGCTGAACAGTACCCAGAGCGTAGATTACCCCACCATACTACGTTCACAAATATTCACCAACGCTTGCGGGAACTTGGAAAATTTGAAAAGAGAAGTCATGACTGTGGCCGTAGCCGAGAAGTTAGAACTGAAGCTGTCGATGAAGCCGTACTTAATTTAATTGAGGAATCCCCAGAAACTAGTACCAGGAAAATAGCTCGTGTCCTAAATGTAAGCCATTCGGTAGTTTTTAGAATTTTAAAAGAACAACAGTTATATCCCTATCATCTCCAACGGGTGCAGTCGTTACTGATTCGAGATTTTTTACCACGTGTGGTTTTTTGTCAATGGCTTATTAATATGATCGGCCAAGCGCCGCAGTTCTTAAGAAATATTTTATTTACTGACGAGGCGAATTTCTCAAGAGACTGTATTAGAAATTTTCGTAACAATCATATTTGGGCTGAGGAAAATCCTCATGACTTTTTTGAAGGAAATCATCAGTATCAATTTTCATTAAATGTGTGGCTCGGAATTATCGACGATCATTTAATTGGTCCCTATTTTCTTCCACGACGATTAGATGGTGACTCATATTGTCATCTTCTCGAAGAATTACCTATTATTCTTGAAGAAGTTCCCATTCAAATTAGGCAACGTTTATGGTTTATGCACGACGGTGCACCAGCCCACTTTAGTATACGTGCAAGACGTCACTTGGATGAGGTGTATGCCAATCGATGGATAGGTCGAGGAGGATATGTAAATTGGCCAGCCCGCTCCCCTGACCTTAATCCTTTGGATTTTTGCATATGGGGATATCTGAAATCTTTGATCTACTCAAGGCCAGTTGAAGATATCAATGATTTGCGAAACCGCATTGTAGCAGGGTGTGAAACGATAAAAAATTCACCAGGAATATTTGAACGCATACGCAATTCTATGAGAACAAGAGTAGATGCTTGTATTGAAGCTGAAGGCAATCATTTTCAACATTTTTTGTAGATTGTATTGTCAATATCCGACAGATTTTTATTTTTTGTTACTGTTATAACATTATTCATCATTTGTTCACTTTTAGTCTAAGTTCCAAACTTCTTAGCCTAGTAGAATCATAGGTCAACTATTTGGTTGAGTGTTTTTTAATAAAATGTTATTTAATATGACAATAAATGACATTGACATTTGTTTCTACGGATTCCATTGTAAAGAACAGGCCACTAGATCTTTCGGCAAAATACACTCGCGTTAAACAGCTCATCTTTTTAAAAATACATTACAATACATTTATTTTTTTTTGTCATAAATCCTTAACTTTTCGAAGAAACTTGAAGAGATCAAAAAGTTAGTAAATGAATGGGGTTTTTTAGACATATTTTTTAAAAGGAAAAAATTTTATCGAAAAAAAAATTATAAGAAAAAATGTCATAGGGGTTGATTATTTCAACCCCTTACAAAAATAGTTCAGGGTTGAAAAAAATTCAAAAAGTGTAGTTTTATTGACAGATAATGTTCACCAAGTTTGGTTTCTTTAGCTTGATGTACGTGGAAGATAAAAAAGAAAAACAATTTTTTTTTGTAATTTTAGGAGGGGCGTAACTTTTCAGGGGAGGGTTTTTTCAAAAAATTTTATACCAAAGACCCCTATTAATTTTCATCGGAGAATCGCCCCTTGAATTTTTTCGGTGTTATTTAGATACACCCTGTACATATATGTGTCCTTGAACTTTCCACTTTCAATTGAAATAAAAGTAAGGTGTAAAATCATTGTTATTCTTGAAAAATATTGTAATTGCTTCTTTAAGTAATAATATAGGCGTAAGTATGACACTAGGCACCCAAATTGTTCAGTGGAGTAGTACAGGGTGATCGATTTAAACGAAGAAATGAGTTTTTCTGGGAAAAGGCAGAGAAAAATAAATTATTTTAGAAACTATTTCATTTTTGCTTACTTTTACTAGAAGTTAGGGTAGAAATACAGAAATTATCTTTACGACGCTTCAAAAAATTTTTTCCAGCAACATACGTTTTTTAATAGTTTTTTAATATGTCACGATAAAGATCCCGTAATTTTGAATATTTTTCCTATATAACATTTTTTGATGTTCCCATTATTTAAAAAGTTGCTGTCGATTTCCAAATCGTACTTTGTTAATAAAACACCATCATAAAACTGTATAAACCTATTTAATGACACTATAATTTAAAAGTTTTGCTGTAATTCTCCAGTGCAACTAAACAGTGAAAAACAATTGCCAAATTTTTATCTGGTGTGTGAGTTTTTGGCACATATTTCTAATAAATGTAATAAATAACATATTAAAAAATGTATGTTGCCGGAAAAAAAAATTTTTGGTGCGCCGCGACGCCTAGCGTCGTAAAGATAATTTCTGTATTTTGATCCTACTGCAAGTAAAAGTAATCAGAAATGCAATAGTTTCTAAAATAATTTATTTTTCTCGGCAGTTTCCCAGAAAAACTAATTTCTCCGGTTAAATCGATCACCCTATATATAGTGCACCGTCATATGATTTTACTCAAAAGATCCATGGGCGGTATATTCTTTAATGTATTTTTATTCTATTGTCATTCTATTTATACACTTCTTGGTGGGGAGATTCAGTCAAATCACTCTGTATATAACTGTGTAAAACTTTAAAATTGGCTGGCTAATTTAACTTAAAGAAGTGGTTAGTTCTTGTTTCGTTTATTAAATCCAGACGTAATTTTTTTGCACCCTTCCCCAAAGTTTATTATATACACTTAAACTTCATTAGATTACGATGATAGATCACAGTAGATGGGTTTCATCTTCGCAGTAGTTCTGAAGACAAATCTTATTTGATAACATCTCAGAGTTAATCTGGCAAGTCCAGTTTCACGGTGCTATATCCATTAATATAAATTTTCCCTGCCTCGTCGCAAGGACTTGCTGCAGCTGCTACGTGGGTGCGCTATTGAGCATTTTAATTCAACCGTGAATTCTTGCCTCGACATAAGTGCGAAAAGCGTTATTTACACCGCATAAAGGGTTTAATCTATCGTTAAAGGACCCTCGGGGGAAAAAAGGTATTATCCCTCTAGGTTTTCGTATCGTGTTTAAAGAGATAAATGGAAAAACACTGCCAGAAACTGTAATTATTAGCGAGGTACATCGATTTAATTAATATGTATGGGAGGACTGCGCAAAGCACTGGTTTAAAGTGCTTTTGTACAAAGTACCAAGTTAAAGCATTTGGAAAACATAAAAATCGTTTTTTCTGATGTACTTTATGTACATTACATCAAACACCAAAAGTGCTTTAAGTATTTTTTTTGTTTTAAAACATAAAATAAAATTTTTGATGTACTTTAAGCACATCGCTTTAAGCACTAATGTTTTGAGTATTTTTTAGGTGTCATAGCACCTGAAGTTGAGCACTTCAGCACTTCAAAGCAAATGAAATACAAAACAAAATATCGTTTTTCTGATATACTTTAAGCACATTACTTTAAACACCCAAAATGATTTTGGGTGCTTTTTTTTTAAATGTTAAAGTGCTTGAAATTGAGCACTGAATTGAAGCAAATGAAATACAAAACATAAAATATAATTTTTCTGATGTACTTTAAGTACATCACTTTAAGCACTAAGGCTTTGCGTATTAATTAGGCGTCGCAGTGCCCGAAGTCGAGCACTGTATTAAAGCAAATGAAATACAAAACAAAATATCGTTTTTCCGATGTACTTTAAGCACATTGTTTTAAGCAATAAGGCGTTGAGCATTTTTTAACCGTTACAATGCCTAATATTAAAGCAAATGAAATACAAAACACAAAATATCGTTTTCTGATGTACTTTAAGCACATTACTACTTTAAGCATTTCTTAGGCGTTGAAATCAAGCACCTGCAAATAACTACAATCGTTTGAGCTTTCTTAGACAGCTGGAAGAATTGAAATATAAATCAAAATCATGTTTTCTTGTGTATCACATTACTTCATGCACTAAGACGTTTTTAACCATTTTTTAAGCATTGTTGTCAAGCACTCTAATGTACTTTAAGCACATTACCTCAGTCAGTAAGGTTTTAATCATTTTTTAAGCCATTGAAGTCAGTTATATATAAAGAACTGGAAGAACTTTGAATTTAAATAATTATCAAGTCGAGTCAAAATAATTGTAGTACAAAACGTCACATCCAGTTTTTTTATTTACCAAGGTTTTAAGTATCTTTTAGGCAGTGATAAGATATTTCTTCAATAAAACAGTACATTCCTACTGTTATAATTTTTACCCACTTGTGACAAATACTTTAATTGAAAATTAGATATGAAAAGTTATTCAAAGTTACCAACTTGCCATGCAGAAAACCGATTTTTCGTTCAGCTTGGCGCGAATAAAATAAAAAATTAAACACGAACTTTAATTTGTATCTTTATATTCCGAAGGACGATGCGATAATCTTGTTTCACAAGTCTTTTTTGCACAGAAAATTCAATCCACAAGGAAACACTTCACCGACAACTTTGTTGAGTTAAGGATGAATGAAAGAGGACGGACCCTTTTAATTGTTTGAAATGTTTCAAATTTCTCAGATGTGGGAAGAGCTTAATTGTTTGGTAATTGTCCTGGAAATCGAGAAAAAAGAACTGTTGGGAGTTTTACCATTATGGAAGTTTTTTTATAGCACTTGGAAACATTTCGAATTTGTATAGAAATGATTTCAACAGAACGCTTTCTAAATGTGTAGAATATCTCTAAATACCTACGTTATTTAAACAGTAAAATAACCCGAATTATATTTCATTTTCAGTTGTTTAACTTGATTTCTGCCTGCGATTTGAATAATTGTCAATGATAAAAAAAATAAATTGCAAAAAGGTGTTATTATATTAACATACATACAAAGGAGCTTCCTTCCCTAAGATGTTCTGGGCCCTTCATAATAACTGTTATCTATGTTAGTAGAATTTGCACTTTTAGCTATGAAACAACTTTTATGAACACCCCTTATGAAACTACATCTATATTTTTTAATATTCAAAGCTCAAACTTGTCTTTTTATATTCAGTCAAAAAAGTTAAGATTTAAAAACAGTTAATACCCTTTCTATGGTTTCTAATAAAATTGCACAGTTTGTGAAACTAGAGTATCCTGAAATATATACAGGCTATTCATTCCGAAGAACATCGGCAACGCTACTGGATAATACAGGAGTTGATGTATTAGCAATCAAGAGAAATGGTGGGTGGAAATCAGTCACAATTGCAGAAAGTTATGTTGCCGACAGTTTAAGTAACAAAAATGAAATAGCCAACAGGATTCTCTACAATGACAATTCAAATCCAGGTTCTAGTAGTACGTCGCATCATGCTGTTTTAATAGATCAGTTTTGAGAAAAATGTGATAATTAGTAAACGCGAGGGGAATAATTATCCAAATTTTATAAATTTTACTAAATGTAATAACTGTACAATTACTATAAATATTAATTCATAATTCATAATGATTAATAAAATGTTCATCAAATATTTCTATTTATACAGGGTGGTCCAGATTTTAATAGACAAACTTCGGGAAACTACTAAACAACAAAAGTTAACATCACTTTGCTCTATGAACATAGGCGTAGAAAGCCACCATTTATGAGATACAGGGCGTTGAAATTAACAAAAATAAAACAATTTTTTTAAATATTTGGAAAACGGCTTTATCAAATTTATCCAAATTTGGTACACATTTTTTTTCAAATATTTCCTCTAGTTTTGTATGCACATAGTCCAAAATCAAAGACCAGTGGCGGAGAAACAAGGATGTTGTTTTCTTATTTAAAGTAAAACTTGTACGGCACTGAATTAATTGGTAATATGAATACATTTTATAATAGTCTGAAACATTCCGGATGAAAAAACATTCTTTTATTTTTGTCGAAAAGTGAATGGTTTACGAGTTATGAGACATATTATTCAAGTAAACAAAGCGTTGAAATCAGGAAAAATAAAACAAATTTGGGTGGGCCAGATTTTAATAGACAAATTTCGGGAAAGTTTTAAATAACAAAAATTAACATCACTTTGCTCTATGAACATAGGCGCAGAAAGTTACCGTTTATGAGATACAGGGCGTTCAAATTATCAAAAATAAAATAATTTTTTTAAATATCTGGAAAACCGCATCATATGTCTCATAACTCGTAAATCATTCACTTTTCGACAAAAATAAAAGAGTGTTTTTTCATCCGGAATGTTTCAGACCGTTGTAAAATGTATTCATATTACCAATTAATTCAGTGGCATAAAAGTTTTATTCTAAATAAGGAAACATCTTCATTGTTTCTCCGCCACTGGTTTTTCAATTTGGACTGTATACATACAGAACTAGGAGAAATATTCGAAAAAAAATGTGTACCAAATTTGGATAAATTTGATGAAGCGGTTTTCCAAATATTTAAAAAAAGTTTTATTTTTGATAATTTCAACACCCTGTATCTCATAAACGGTGGCTTTCTGCGCCTATGTTCATAGAGCAAAGTGATGTTAATTTTTGTTGTTTAGTACTTTCCCGAAGTTTGTCTATTAACATCGGGACCACCCTGGACGTATTTGTAACTCGAAATCGCTTTTTATTCGCATTTGTTTTTTTTTAATGGCAGAAAATAAAAGTATGGATGAAACGAACAAAATTAAGATGTACTAAAAATTAATTTAAATTTAATAAAACTGTTTTTGTGATTTTACTAGAGCAGGAAATGCCTTTTTGTCTACATTGTATGCCCGACTGTTATTATTGTTGTATTGGATATTTTGCGATACTTATAGGCCAAAATTTGCTATTTCTGGTCAAGAAACGTTCTTCTACGACTTCCTCAGAGAATTACTCCCTTTGCAGCGGCCTACAACTATAAATCGGTAAAGTATCGTATCAGGTCAACGTTCTGAATAAAAAATAACTAATTTATCAGGAGTACAGCCGTTATCCCCGAAGAGGACGCAGAGTACATAATAATGCTATTAGAGTCTTTTAATTTCCTGCTCGTGTCTAATTTAATTTCAATTTCGTTCATTTCCTGACGTTCTCTCCCGTTATGTCTGTAAGTGGGGAGGAAGGCCGCCGGAGCCTACGGAAGTTCAGGTTCGGACGAGTCAGTTAGGTTAATACGGCGAAAATATAGGATTCCTTCAGCTTCATGAAACACCGGAGGAAGAATTTAAGGCTCGAAACAAATAAATTTTAAATTAGTTCAACACGCGTGAGTAAAATACGCGCAAAAGGCTGAACTTTACGCTTGATTTACAATAAGTTTAATCTAGCTCTTTGCGCGAGTGTGTTTAGTGTAAATTTTAGGCAAGTGACGCGTCTACATTTCAGTTCAACTACTTAAACATTTCGTTTGCCATTTATTTCTTTCACTGTAAAAAAAGTTCAATCAATTTCATTCAATTTTACTTTTACTTTTACTTTACTAATGTATCAATTTCTGTCCACACCCTATTGAGTGAAATACTCACTCTATTAGTATGAGTGCAACTAAAATTTTATGAGTGAAACTAATTGCAACAGAAGTGAGTGAATTTTATTCAAATCCAAGTTTATCAAGTGAATGACTTTTGACTCAATTCTGAGTATGTAAAACCAATTAAGAGTTGACTTTTTCTCTAAAGTTAACTTCTATTGAGTAATTTTTTACTCAGACTAGGTTTATATTTGTTAAATACTTTACTTATTATAGGAAAATTAAGACACGATGCTAACTATAATAGTTTAATAACTGGGCTGATTCTTACAATATCTTAATAACTTACAGACTGCCCGGTGTTGAGCGCGGTCGTTTTTATAGCGATTACAATTGTACAAAAACTAATCAAGCATTCTTAACATAAAAATATACAGCGTGGTAAAAAAGTTTTGCATAAAATTCATATTTTCGTTAAACAATTTTTTTTTCGAAAAACGGTGAGACCCGTCGATTTTTATTTGATCCAGGGCACCTTGTTATGTGGAAATTTTGTTTTTTTTCGATAATCCACTTACGGCAGCGATGACATAATTTTTTTTTAAATGACCGCATATTTTTTTCGTTCGAAATTGATGACAGTGATAATTATCTAAACAACGGTGTGAAAATTTCGATGTCTTACATAACAATTTTTTTTAGAAAAATGCACCTTAAGTTCTTATAAGTGATAATTGTCTACTTACACTATTAATGGCTCCGAAAAGGACAAAGTTGACAAAATTACATTTCAAACGAGTAAAATTACACTAATGTTTGTGTAAGTCTAGCGAAATTGTTCGAATTGCCCACCCTGTACCATTTGGCATTGTCCTAAGCGTGTGTAAACGCCGTCTACACTTCGTTCAAGCATTCCCGGGTCGATTTGATTTATTTCAAAACGAATACGGTTTTTAAGTTCTTCCAAATCACCTGGTCTGTTTGTGTACACACGCGATTTCAAATAGCCCCACAAAAAAAAGTCTAGAGGTGTTAAATCAGGCGAACGCGGAGGCCACTCGATTGTTCCGCGTCGCCCGATCCACCGGCCAGTAAACGTGTTATTCAAGTACTCCCGTACTTGCACTCCATAATGGGGCGGTGCACCATCCTGCTGAAACCAAATTCTTTCCTCAGGAATATCAGGATCCTCGTTGTTCGGGAATAACTCTGCTAAGCTTGGGACCAAATCGAACCGCAGGAAATCCAAATAGCGAGCAGCAGTTAAATTTTCCTCGAAAAAATACGGGCCTAAAATACGACGCCCTATTATTCCCGCCCAAACGTTCACCTTTCGGGGGTGCTGATGATCTACTTCTTGCACCCAGTGCGGGTTTTCCTGAGACCAATACCGGCAGTTATGTCGATGCACCGATCCATTAAGATAAAAAGTAGCCTCGTCAGAAAAAATTATGTTCTTGAGGAAGTCGGGGTCTCCGTTACATCGATGCATTAAATCTTCACAAAAGTGGAGACGGCGGTCTGGGTCGTCCTCAGTCAATGCATGTATCAAGTGACCCTTATAGGGGTGAAATTTCTCTTTTTTGAGAAAGTTCACCACAGTTACATGTGAAATATCATTGTTCAATGCAATCGACCTTGTACTAGAATGAGGGTTGTCCTGGAGCTCCACCAGGATATTCAATCTAGTTTCATCATCTACTCTAGGACGACCCGCACGAGGAGCATCTTTCACACTACCAGTTTCCTCAAACCTTGCCAGTACCCTACTAACCGTAGATTGCGTAATTGGTGGTCTGTCAGGGTACGTTGCATTAAATAATTGGCAAGCTTCTTGATGGGTTCGTAACTTATCGCCGAAACCAATCATCCTCAAAATATCAATTCTTTCGCGTTCACTAAGTTTTGCCATTTCGAATTAAACGATTTCACCAAAGAATGTTAAATCGGTACTGATTTTTAGTCTTCAATATTTCAGGTAATCTACTCCTTTCAAGTAAACATTTCTTTGGATCATTTTTTTTGAGGAATTTATCGGCAAACTCGAAGACAAAAAGTCGACCTTAATTTGCTATATACTATTTGGATTTTATGCGGTTGAACTTGGTTCTACATTTTGCAGCTTAATCAGGATCCTGACAATATCTGATGAATAATTCCGTAAATATTATATAACACCAGTTGCAACTTAAGTTATCTGAAATGCTTTCTGCCGAATAAATTTTTTTCTAATGCATTTGATCCGTAAACAGCAAATTATTGCATTCAAGAACTTAAAGTGCATTTTTCTAAAAAAAATTGTTATGTAATACATCGAAATTTTCACACCGTTGTTTAGATAAATATCACTGTCATCAATTTCGAAAAAAAAAAAATATGCGTTGTCATTTAAAAAAAATATATGTCATCGCTGCCGTAAGTGGATTATCGAAAAAAAAAATTTCCACATAACAAGGTGCCCTGGATCAAACGTTTTTCGAAAAAAAATTGTTTAATGAAAATATGAATTTTATGCAGAACTTTTTTACCACGCTGTATATACAAGGTAACTCACAATTGCTATTAATAATACATTACTTACATCAACGATATTTTCTTTAAATTTTAATTTAAATATCAAATATTAATCCAGACTTAATATATTATTATTTTTAATTATTGTAAGCAAACCACTGCATTTAAACACAATTGCCCAGCTGTACACGCCATACACCACGCCATGAGATGACCTAATGGACAAGATGGGAATAGACAAAGACAACGCACGACAACCATAGAATGGGGTGGGGTCACTCCATAATGAGGACATTTACTCCGATTTGGCTACAGGTGTACCAAATACGAGTTTAGTGTAGAATTTATTTAACGGGTACCAATATTTAAGTGAAAGTACTCAATTTTAGTTCAAATATTATCACAAATGAGTAAAATTATCAAATTACTCAATATTAAGTGAAACTGTACTCTGTCATGTCATTCAATAGATTCACTTCGTACCTTTATTGCGTTCACTCACTTGATATTTCTTACTAGTACTCAATGAAACGTGGTTGGCAGCTACCTACTTGTTTCAATACCTGACACCAAGACGGGGGCAATTCAAGAAAATTTACAATTATAGAAGGATTTTGTGTGAATGCTGTTGAAATATGCAGAAAATGTATTTCTCTGCGTCCAATTCGCTTAACACAAAACATATTCTTTTTAAGATTCATCAATCAAAAATGTACTTCTCAGCCTGTTGGAATCAACATATTGGCGAAGGTACCCTCAATAGTTGCTCCATTCTTGAATATCGCAAAGCCAGAAGCAGATAGTGGCCATTGCATGGCACTTCAACAGCTTTATTGGCCAATAAAGGTGCTGATCTTACAACCATCAAACGACAAGGTGGATGGAAGAGCTTCTGAGTTGATGAGTCTATACCTAAGAAACTTAATATTGCAAGGAAAATCCAAGGAAAATATAGTTATTCCTTACAAGAAGAGACATCCGTAACTTGTGCAAATTCTTTACAAACTTCGGCAGATGTTATGCGTTCCGAAAATGATGGCCACAATGCTACAAGGGTTGTTATTAACGGAAAGGAAGTTAAATGTGATAAAACAAAAAACGAAATATCTATTACTATAAATGTAAATGTTAATGTTAATAAGTAGATAAATTAAATTTGATAAGTTCATTATTTTTTCATTATTCTACTAGTGAAATAAAGTTACTTTATCCACGACTATTGTATAATGTACCCATTATACGTCTGTTTGCTCGACCTTAATAATACCCATTAATCACGGCAGTGATTAATGAGTCATTAATCACTACTGTCAGATGCTTCCTTAATTTAGCTATAATATTATATTGTTCTGCTACAAACAATCCGTTTTTAAAATTTTATCGTGTAAACCACTAAATATTTTCAATTCAGTGCTGTACATATAAAAAAAAAATTAAAAAAGTGAATTTTCCTAGACCGGATTCGAACCCGGGACCCGCGGTTGGAAGGGAAAGAGCATCTACACTGAGCCATCAGCGACTTCATTTGTGCGAGTCGTATATCTGTTTCTTAACATACCATGTTTTTCGAAACATTTCAAAAAAAACTTCAACAAAAATATTTAGTAGTCGTGGATAAAGTATAGTATTCTACTCCCGTATAATGGGTATTATTCACTCGGTGATTTAGGCCACTCGCCTGCGGCTCGTGGCCGTAAACTTCACCTCGTGAATAATACCCATCATTATACGCTCGTTGAATAATATACTATTATTCCACTAATATATTACTTTAGGCGGTTCATATGTGTGGATAAAAGTCCGATTATAAGGTAATTGGGGATAAAATAGTTTTCAATAAACAGGGTTTTCAAAGAGTTTGGAACCCCCCTCTATCTCAGAAAATACTGCTCAAACAAAAAAATGATTAGGACAAAAGTTGCAGGATTTTGAGTGAGCAATCCAACGGTGAGTTTGACAATGACCTTGACCATGACCTTGGAGGTCATTTAGAGGTCAAGTTGAAAATTTTAAATAGAACCGAATACTTTTGACCCCGGAAATGGTAACAGCGGAAAATTTTACGTTCGAATGTGACCTTGATCACGACCTTCAAGGTCATTTAGAGGTCAACCTGAAAATTTTAAATGGAACCGTATATTTTTGACCCCGGAAATGGAAAAAACGGAAATTTTTACGTTCGGATATGACCATAACCTTCAAGGTCGTTTACAGGTCAAGTCGATTTTTAATAAATAACCCGATATTCTTGACTGCGGAAATTGAGTGATCGTAAAATTAAAAAATGACCTATACCGTCTTTGATCATGACCTAAAGGTAACTGTAACGTTAAACCTAAGCAAAGAACTTAAGTATAATAATGCTCTTACGAAAAAAATTTAACGGCAAAAAAGTATCCGGTCCCATTTAAAATTTTCACGTTGGCTTCTAAATGACCTTGAAACTCATGATCAAGGTCATATCCGAACGTAAAAATTTCCATTTTTTCGTTCCAAAAGGGGGGGGTTCCAAACTTTTTGAACACCCGGTATAATAATAATTAAATAAAAGTAAAACAGCAGCTTTTCCTTTGAGTAAGGATATTCGCAAACATATGGATGTTTGCAATGCGTGCATTTCTTCAGAGAGGACGTGAAAATAAACCATTCTCTTTTTATTTATTTTGACCGTCTTTAAAGTTTGTGACAACGCTGACACACCATTTATAAATTCTGGATGTATTTTTTTATTTAATTTTTGTCTATCTTTAGAAAAAATTCATGTTCATAAAACATTTTGTTCCAGTAAAAATTTTAAAAAGAGTTTCAAAAAAATCTCGGGGGTATATAATTTTTTGTAATGAGATATTTTGACATCAAACGTTAAAATGCGGACCGACAACATTATTTATTCGTACACCAAGGAAGCCGCTAATATTATCAAAAGCGAAACGCCGAAGTACACGAACGTAATCCTTGTCCCACAAATATCTTTGTAAGCAATGAAACGAAATTAGCCACACTTTCGGTTCCTACGCGAAGTAGTCTTAGAACGTTTAATAACCTTAAATAATCTCAGGGACTCACCACTGATTACTTCCCCTAGATTGAATTTGGCCTAACGACCACAACATTTCGCCGCTAGAATTCAAACAACCCTGCTGTCGCTAATGTCCCTTGTAGTATATTTTCACTCCGCGCTTTATCCGTTTCTGTGTTCTGGTGTTAGCACGGACTATTTTAATTATTCATAGAAGTGTCAGGGCGGGTTTACCATTCGAGGTGTTTATTAGACTGCTGCGGGAATTATGGACTGACGTTCTTTTTTTTTAATAACGTTCAGGGTAACAACAGAAATTGAAAATAATCGTGTTATTCCGCATCATACGATGTTTGGTCATTTACATCAGCATCTTAGTGAAACCAAGAGATATAAAAAAGTTCCAGTTACTCTTTAAATGAACGAACAGGTACCTACTACGAAATCGAAAGGTAGTCCTACAGCAAGCACTAGGATATTCAGCGCCTGCAAGTACCTTCGGCCGAAAGTTTTACACATACATTCTAAAAATATCAGTGTGAGTGAAAATCATAAAGGTTCGGAGTGAAAATAAACACTTTTTATTCTTTGACAAAAATTCGGAAAATGCTTCGTTTCCGAGAAATTTACAATTTAATGTGAAAAAAGTGACGAAATCGACAAACTTTCGGAAATTTTTTCTCTAAAAAAAAGCATAAAAATCGACAGATTTTCAACTTTAAGATATATTTTTTTGATATGGGTCAATCATTTTATTGAAGGTCTAAAGCGAGTAAAAAAGTAAAATATAACACTTCAAATTTAAATTTTCTTTTTACAATATCTTGGATTAGATTATATTTACAATAAACATTATTATGATTTTTTTCAAATCGATATATGTTAACACAGATGTTCAAAAGATCATTTTGTTTGGTTTTGTAGCTGGAGTAAGGTTTTTACAAGTAATTAGTAAAATTTAAATATTCGATTTTTGGTTCTATAAATGGCTAAAATTGACCTTGAAAGTTATGCCAAAACTAAACTAAATAAGCTTTTTAAATCGTAAAATTAACCTAATAATAATAATTGACCTAGCGGTCTCAAAAATTAAAAAGTTATTGTATAATCTATTGTATAGGATAATTATTTTATTTTTATTTTACAAAAATATTAAGAGCAATAAAAGTATATTAATTTCTTTTTTATTTATTATTTAATTTTTAAATAAGTTTTTCGTTAAAAATAAATTAAAATTAATATAATAAAAAATAATCTTTCTTTCATTTCAATATATTTCGTATTCGAAAAATACGACCTTGAAAAAAATAGATACACGTATATACCGTTAGGAAAAGAATACACAGTGTTATTTTTTTAAAACCTGACAGGCGAACTTTTTTATTTGAAGTCGCTTTCTATGCTTCCCCCACCACCACTATCCGTACTTGAATTTCTCGCTTGCATAAATAACTTTAAACACGTTTTAAAGTAGGTTGCCAATGAAGAAAAGTATTGTAATCTTAGACCTGGTAAGTACTCGGAATCGGATGTCCCAGTACATTTAGTGTAAATGACGGTTAACTTTGATCGGCTATAACTACGTAACTAATTGACGAATCGAATCGTTTTTTTTTAAAGAAGCGTCTTTCCAAGAACTTTTAAAACCTGCTTTAAAAAATTTGATTTGATTGAATGTTCACAAAGTTACTCTAATTGTTTATAAGTACAAAAATTCGACCAATGTTTAAACAAGCGCCAGAGCTCTCCTAATTAGGAGGGTCAATTGACGGATTTGAATTTTTCAAAAAAAGTTTGAAAGCTTGAGAGCCCTTCTATATGTGATTAAATTTTCTAGTATCTAAGGGCTGTGGTTTTTGCTGTGCAAAATTTTGAAAACTTGCAAATTTTTTTTCAAAATCTTTATTGCAAAATTATTATGCAAAATCTATAGAACCGATTTTGATGAAATTTGGTGATGATTCTACGTAACATGAAGTTTTCTTGAGTCAAGTATAAAGGTCCTTATCCAATTTAAATACCCCAAAAAAATTTCCTAAAAAGTATTGCTTTTTAACCCCATTTTTGCGATTTTTTCGATTTTTACCATACTAATCATGATTCATTCGATTTGTAACTAGTCATGTTTTGTAAAAAATCTAATTACAAACATTTTTTCCTCTTCCATTTTCGCCTAAAATCAAATCTTGAAACGATACATAATTAAATAGGAAGAAAAATATGAAATTTTTCGAATTTTTTTAACATATTGTGCCGCCAAGTTAAGCCCACGTATTTTTTATGCGCATAGAAAAATTTTCGTTTCTAGTGATATTTGAAAGCCAAAAAGCCAAAAATCTCCGTGGATATACGATTCACCCAAACCAAAACAGATACCGCCGTTTACATTTATTTACTTAATTTTGACTTGCTTTTGTTTATTTTAGGAGTAACTAAACGATGTTCATAGATCGGCAAATTATGAAAGACTTACTACTACGAGCCCTGTTCTAGTTTTTATAAACTGAAAACAAAATAACCTGTTGTTATGGATACATTATATTGACGTTTCATGAAATTTTTTAACTGGGAATTATATCTTTATGAAACTGTTTTAAAGTAGCTTCAGAGTAACTTCTGAAGAAGAGAGCGATATGCCTCTCGAAACGTCAAGAGTTGTAAATCAACTTTCTATGGAACATCTTAAACAATTGGTTTATGGTAGTTTCCATAAGGATTTAACGAGCAAAAAAATCGACCGTAGGATAGAAGTTTGTGATGAAATTGAAGATCGACATTTTCCACATTTTTTGCAAATATTATATTAAGAAAATTACCGCAGTGCAAAATGGTGAATGTGTAAATAGGACAGGAAAGACAATTAGTACTTACGTAAAAAATATTTATGAATTTTTTGCTTTAAACCTTGTTCTGCAACGTTGTGTATTACTTGGTGTACTGGGGAATTATAATGAGAAGAGTATGTTGAATCAATTTAATATGTTACTTGAAAATATAAATAAATAGTGAAGATTCTGTCATTGTCGGTCAAAAGTAACCAGATTCTAGTTCCAAATGATCTTTCTGAAGAAACATCTTTGGGCAAATGCGCTTCCAAGCTATTTAGAGGTCGTTATAACTTAGTTTGATGAAATAAGTAAGAAAGTCCATACAAAATTTGATATTGTTCTTAGTTTCATTTTACTATGATCCTTGAACATTTTTCGAAATTAGCAAAGTAATTTTTATACAACGTCTTGTATAATCTTCGTAATACAAGTAACACTTTTCATTAATTACGGTAGAGGAATTGTACCAGGAACTCATAACGGAATAAAAATGATTTATTGTTCACTTGCGACGGCTACATTTCGCAGAGCTTTCTCTGGAAGATTTGTCAGTGCACGTGAGAGAGACGTGCAACGACGTTAAAAGACTTAGCAGGGTCACTGATGAAGCCG
The DNA here is from genome assembly GCF_000390285.2 of Anoplophora glabripennis. Lineage (NCBI taxonomy): Eukaryota > Metazoa > Arthropoda > Insecta > Coleoptera > Cerambycidae > Anoplophora > Anoplophora glabripennis. The sequence goes on along the minus strand of NW_019417201.1, from coordinate 462,945 downwards.
CTTGTCTCGCGAGCGGGCAAATGAAAAGTAAAGATTTGATTATAAAAAATGATGCGCGAATTCAAAGTATTTTGTTGCGTCGTCTAAGAAATAAATCATGGTCCTCCGTAAGAATGTCTCGTTTCTGTGGGTTTGATAAATGATAAGGGTTCAGAGATATGGGTCCATAAAAATATTCTGTTTGTTGCGGAATACGTCGATTTAATTTCAGAGTATTACGAAATGTGTCATACTAATGTTCAAGCGGTAATTGTCTTTAAATCAGTTTTCGAAAATTGCACTGAAAAAAAAGTATTTGGATCAAACGAGCAAATAATTTTAAATGGCATCATTTGCCGTAAATGTTATTTTATTCTATTCAAATATCTATACTTTCTTCAAACTATGTGAAATATTTGCTGTATTCTATAATATTTCTTAGAATTTATATTATTTGTAAATATATATAATTTAATTCAAATCTTTTATAGTTTTGAAATTTATTATCTCGGACTTTAGCTACAATATCTCTTACAGTTAATCATAAACTGCAGCAAACATATTTGTTTCAAAACTGCCAGTTTCTTAAAATAAATATATTTAAAATTTAGTATTAATGTAGGAATTATTCAAGACAAATATAGCATATTATAATCAAACTTAGTTTTTTTTGAAAGAAAATTGTAGATCACAGAATGACGTAGATGGCAAGTAGCACGATAGATGGGGCCAGCACTTATGCTCTGTGTATACACATCTCCTTGTGGCTAACGACACTAAAGCAGCTGGGTCATTCAAACGACATAATAATAAGGACCATCAATAAGTCCCAAACCGACTTATATGTCTGGTTAAACTTACGAACGATCTTAGCAGCTGTACTAGGTGTTGTGAGTTTGAAACAAAATACTATTTATTACTGAGTAATATTTATATCCAAATATATTCTTAAAATAAGTATATTCAATCATTTGGCCAAAACTATTCAAATTTGTATTAAACAAACGATACATTAATATACAATACAAAACATGTTTCTATAAGATCTATGTAGATCATAAAATAAAGAATAGAATTCGTTTAACCGTAAGTATCAAATATTTGTTTTAAATGGTGCCTATTTTTAAAATAAGAAATTATATTTCTGGGTAGAAATTTAAAGTATTTAAATAAATAAATAATTTTCTTAAAAGAAGAAAATATTTACTTGCGTAAATATTGTAATAGAATGAGTTGGGGCAAAGATTTTAAAATATCAAAGAGAAAGGCAAATTTGGGAAAATAAAATTTTTAATTTAAAAGATAATTTGATTGCCAGAAAGAAACAAATATAGAATAAAGAAAACCCATTTATAACAAGGAGTAGAAGAATACCAAGAACTAAATTAATTGAAGATTACGGACAATAGAAATTTAAGTAAGTTCAATAACAAAACAAAGTTAACTGTTATAGGGTATTATTCAGTTTCGAGTCAACTCAACACAGGTCTAATCCAAGTTACCGACAGGGAACAGTAATATAGAAATATCAGCAAGGAGACAAACAACAAGGAGTTATATGACAGATGACAGGTCAGGAACAGAAGTTGTGCTGACAGGTACAGGAAAGAAATAGAGGAGATAAAGGACCAAGAAGAAAATGAATTAGTGTATTAGACAGTGGTAAAGAGGTATAAACCCTTAATATAATAACGACTTGTGTTAAATTTAATATTTAAATCCAAATTTTGGATATTGTTATTTAGTTTAAGTTAAAGTAGAGGAAGTGGCGTAGGTTTAATTTAAGAATACTTCTATTGATAGAAGATTGAAAAATTTTGGATAAATAGTAAAATAAATTAAGTGTTAGCCAATCACATAATTTTTATTTTAATTTGAAATATATTGGATCAGAGTAATTAAATGAATTAGAAATTATTTTTACGAGAAATAGAATAACTACTGTGGTCAGTTAAAATTCTAATACAATTTTTTTGTCTTTTCCTTCTCAAGATTAAGTATCTATATTCATTAATTAGTGTGATATTTTAAAATTCATAACAAACAGAATTTGAATTAAATTACAACTATATGCTCATGTGAGATGGCGCCCAGACAATAAAGAAGAAAAATAGGATACAAAGAAGAAGAACCGAAGCAGAATAAGTAAATACAGGTAAGAAAATTACCATCTCACAAGAATTTATAACTTAGACCCCTAGACGTATAATTTTTCCCTCGTTTAATTCCAATTTATTGTCATGGAGTCAGACAAGCTGCTCCAATTTCATTCAAAAACAGAAAATAGATCAAAATGCTTTAAAAACGCTATTATACATAGCATAATTCGTGTTGCAGTGTTCTGGATCCATCTTTTTATCCACCCACCCATTTATGAATTCATACATCTTTCCCTCCAGTCGTTCATGCATAAATACGCATATTTATTCATCCACCTGTACCACCTATAAAACCCACCTATCCACCCATCTATCTATCTACTTTTTGTACTGAGAGATGAGATAATAGCCTAGAAGATTGAGAATGCAATAATGTATATTCTACTTTCTAAACAAAAGAAAACGATATCTACAAATAATTCTTATTTTTGTTGCTATATAACGTGTTCTATTTTCTTCAAAAAACCTATGCAAAAGGTTACGCTTTCGTTTAGTCCCTCTATTTTTCGTTTATCTTTTTAAGAACCACCAAAAATCGGCCATCATGTTTTCATCCCATCTTCCTTCATATCTTGATGAAATTGTTCGCCTTGTTCTTCGCTATAATCTCCAAGATTTTCAGAAAACTAATCCAGATGTGAATGAAGGAAGTGCAACTTGTAGTTCATTAAACATCCCAGGTCTTGGAAGTACATAAATATTAAATAATAAAGTACTTATTGTTAACTTCAAATTTAAACTTCGTTAATAGGTATAAATTTATTAAATTCCAGTAGGATATGCTATTTAACTCCGTAGCGCTGGATTTAAGTAAAGTAAAGTAAAGTTTAAGTAAAGTAGTTCTGAAAGTTTTTGTTAAAATAATGTTTATTGTGGACAACTTTGACTATCTGTTATCCGAAATTAAATTTAATCAAAAAGCAAAAAATATAATGTAATGTAACCTCCAAGTCAGCCGAGCTAACCCAAACATATTAGAATTGGACCTCTTAAAAAAGTTATTAAGTTAGTTTAAATATTAAGAATAAGTATATCATTAAGAATGGGCAATCTCTAAACAGGAGTTACTACACACCAAAATGTGTTCTGATTTACTGAAGTAACAGAGAGTAATACCTGTACAGATAGCGGCAAATTCAGCATCAAATTCGTAATTCTCGTGCCAAAAAACATAAAATCACCAATTTTCGAGTTGATTCTGCTGAAAATTTCAAAATTATTGAGAAATTTGAAATTAAAATTCCAACTTTGTTGTTGGTCCAGTTTAGAGATTGCCCATTCTCAATGAATGACCCTGTATATGAGTATCAAATCAATGGTTAAGAATTCTTAATATTGTTAAATTTTAACTAGCCACTTTTTGGTACACATTATCAAGTCAATAAAATCGTTAATTGTTAACAATTAAGACATTGCTTTTTTAATTAAGAGTTGCCTACAGTAATCCATATCTTTTCGAGGAAAAGAACTTTTTTCGTATAAAATAAACACGAATAAAACATAGTTTCATAACTCCTAGTCTAAACTACAAAATAAACTATTTATTTTATTGTAAAGGTATTACACTATAATCCTACAATTATGTACTAATGTTTAAGAGTAAATTTTGTAATTAGGAAAGTTATTTAATAATTTCATTATATCAGGCATGTGTATTTGCGTAGATTATTGTTATTTTAGATAGCTTCTGATTCCATCCTTGTCTGTGGAATTATTTCTTTACCATATCCAGCATCCAGCTTATTATCAGTTATTATCAAAGAACTATTTCATACTATATGAATTGATTAGAATTAGCTTAATACCCTTAGAATGAAGAAAAAACTAATAATGAAATAGATGTGAGTAAAATATTGTGGAAGTAATTCAATGCTGGTCGAGGCAGAGTGGTTATTTCTCATCATATTATTAATATTTATACCTAATAATAATGTTATGACAAAGTAAACTACTTCCACACATATTTATTAAAATTATAAATTAGTTTAAATAACTTACCTTTATCTTTTTTAAGAAAGATCACTAATTATAAGTATAACGCACAATATACGCACAACTCACTACTACAACTACACAGCGTGGTCTGTCTGACCAATTGCATCATTGCTAGTCTAGACGCGCTGTTGTTTCTACATTAAATCTTCTGTAAATATACTTACCCTTTAATGTAAAATCACATAACCAAATGAAATATACATTTTTATTGTAAAATTTTTTAACTGTGGTAATAGCACGGTGTAAATTTACTGAAATTAAGATTATAAAGTAAAAACACATAACTTTCTTAGTAAAATATAAATATTTTTATTATTACGAAGAATATTTAATTTTACTTATTATGTAGTGTAAATTCACAAATGTATTGGATTTTTACCCCAATTTTTAAGAGTGTGATGAATGTTGCATCCTTGAACAATGTCCGAATCTGAGATCCTTCGAATACACCTTCTTTCAATTTTACCTCAGAAATATTCGGAAATTCGAAAACACTGTTATTTGAATTTTCCGGAAAACTCAGACCCGTTGAGCCAAATTTGAAGGCAGATTCGGATTCAGAGGAAAAAGTACATGGAAATGGAATACACAAGGGTCTGAATACCAGATCCTATCCTTTTTTTTGTGGGGCTGTGTAATTTTTTCAAGTTTTCAGGTTCTATAATCTAATTCGACTGGACTAACAATTGAACGATTTTTCTACCTGGCTACTTCAAAGCTTTTTCGACGAGTTGTGATACCTCCCAAAACTTCAACCTTACCCTTGCGCATAGTTTTTGCCATTAAATCAAATAAACGTTACAATTCGTCCCAGATTTAACCGCTACCTAGGAATCTACTCGCCGCGCCCTTAGGGGAAACCCGGAATTATTCATCGACCAGCGCCATCCATTCGGCCGCCCTTATTACGGTATTCATGAAGCCCTTCGATTTAATATCGGAGATTACGCGTATACACTCGGCGGCCCTTTTTGTCGCCGAAGGATCACCTCGCCGCCTACCATCGGGTCTTGGTATTATGCGAGCGTGGACTATCCGCTATCGCTACGCGCAGTCAATTTTCTGCGGTGCACTCGTGGTTTCCGGCGGAAAGAGCCACTTCGCGACGCGACGTCTCCCTTTAATTTTCTACTTAAATTAAGTTTTTGGGGCGCGTTCTGATTAACAACTTATTTATATTCGATTAAGGAACAGGGTAATCTCAGAAGAAGTGTGCAGGGAAAGTGGTGGCGTATTATTATTCGGATGCCGGATTGGCTCCCACAAAAATCTGGACTAATCACAATCTTTATTCTACAGGGTGACATAGAAAAAAGTACATTGCATAGTGCTACACAATAGAGGACACTAAAATAAGAAAAAAAGTTCCTATGAACATGGGTCTGCAAGGCCTTCAGTTAAAAGATACGGGGTGTTGAATTTTATTTTTGTTTGGGTTTTTTTTTAATATCTTTAGCCAGAGACGCAAGAAATGGATAAAATGTGGTATACAGGTTTTTTTTTATCATGCTAAATTCAAATATGATCTTAGTTTTGTGATTACTGATAGAGGGCGCTACATACAGGGTTCCATATCTATTGAATCGGTCCTAACTTTTTTGCTATACGACTGAAAAAAATTAGTTATCCCTTCTTTATACGTAAGAAAGGTATACCTTGTCCAAGTCGCTAGAAGCAATGGTTCCAGTACAAAAGCCGACAATGCACGCAAATTATTCAAAAAGAGCCAAAGTAACATTTGCAAAAACAATGATAAATAACAATTAAATAATGTGTCGTAATGACACTTGTCAAAAAAAATATAATAATTGTTAGAGGTATTTTGTGTTCTTGATTAAGTTTTTCATTGGTTTTCTCACTGATTATTCAAAATTGCTTTCAAAAATGGTTCGCTACACTTTTGAAGAATACAGGGACATGATTATGTGTTACGGCGAAGCTAGATCAAATTCTTACGAAGCTCAACGTATCTATCGAGAAAGATATCCTTTAAGACAAGTTCCTAATATTAGAACATTTATTGATGTGCATAGGCGTTTGGGAGAAGATGGCTGTTTTAGAAAACCAAAATTGAATAGTGGGGTTTCCAGAACTCGTCGCACTGTGCGAAACGAAGAAACTGTTTTACGAATGGTAGAAAATAATCCGAGAACAAGCACCAGGAAAACAAGTTCAGCGGTGCGAAACCTTAACCGTGAATCAGTTAGACAAATTTTCAAAGAACAACTTCTTCGCCCATATCATTTCCAAAAAATTCATTCACTATTGGAACATGACTTTGTTCCTCGTGTACAATTTTGTGAATGGTTTCAAAACCAAAGAGAAAACATTATTTCATCAATTTTGTTTACTGACGAAGCTAGTTTTAGTCGTGATGGTATTCTGAACCTACATAACATGCACCATTGGAGTGATGAATATCCTCATCAAACTATAATTCGAAGTCACCAATATGGGTTTTCTATTAATGTGTGGGCAGGTATAATCGAGAATTACTTAATTGGCCCATTTCGATTGCCCAATCAATTGACAGGTGCACTGTATCGAAATTTCTTGGAGAATGATTTAAACACATTATTAGAGGATGTCCCATTGGCCATTATTGGAAGAATGTATTACATGCATGATGGGGCGCCAGCTCACTTTTCTCAAGTGGCAAGGGAATATTTGGACAGGAGATTTGGAAATAGGTGGATTGGTCGAAGGGGGCCTGTACCCTGGCCAGCTCGTAGTCCCGACCTTAATGCCCTTGGTTTTTCATTTTGGGGATTTATGAAATATGAAGTTTATGCTATAGAAATACATAATGAAGAACAATTATGGAAAAGAATTATGGAATCGGCAGATAGATTTCATAATAACCTAGGAATATTTCAAAGATGCCGTCAATCATTAAGAAGAAGAATGGAAAAATGTATTGAAGTACAAGGGCAACAATTTGAACATCTTCTAAAAACTTAATGTTTTGTTTTAATTAATCATATTTTTCATCATACCATTCAAATTTAATTGTTGAAGTATTTATCATTGTTTTTGCAAATAAAAAAAAATTAAAATTCAACACCCCGTATCCTTTAACCGAAGGCCTTGCGGACCCATGTTCATAGGAACTTTTTTCTTGTTTTAGTGTCCTCTATTGTGTGGAACTATGCAATGTACTTTTTTCTATGTCACCCTGTATATCTGGACACTAATAACAATTTTATTTTTCACTTAGGCGATATAGCTTGTTTATTACTAGAAAACGGAATAGGAAAACAATGTCTTATCACTCTATGGCCAAATAAACGGACCTAAATATTATCGCCCGCATTTTGACCCTATTTTGTACCCTTCCTTTCTGCGTAGGTAAAATAGTAAATGTGCTTTGTATAAATGAAGCAGACAAATGAAAGTGCAAAGTTTATTAACATTAATATTTGATATATAACAATAATTTGCTTTAAATTAATAGCAAAAATCATTTACAGCCATCTATAATAACGAAAGTACAATTTGAGAAGGAACCTTTAACAGTAACACCAGAAAAATTACCTAAATTTTCATTTTCCCTCAAAAAAAAAAACGGTGTATGCACGACGGGAGATATTAGGATGATTATGCCCTTAGGTGACTTGCTTTCCTGTCGCCTGCGAGCATAATCATCCCTATATCTCCCTTGGTACATAAACAACTACTATTTCTGTCATTTTCACTTCTAGTGTCATAAATCTTAAATTCAACAAACGTTTTATTAGACGTTGTACTAGTGTTTATAGACTAGATAACAATATATTTTTTTACAAAAAAAAAACCAAATGTAAATATCCATTCATATCTAGTCTTGTCAAAATTTAGTATTGTCTAGTTAGTATGTATTGTTAAATAATCACAAACAATATTGAACAATAACTACTGTTTGACATTGAATCATTGAACCACTAAAATTAATTCAACTACAATTTCAGACGAGTTTTACAATTTTGAGTTTTTACCTAACGTTCTTTTATTTATTTATTTATTTATTTATTTATTCAAAATTTATGTTAAAAACACAGATGTGTTTTCACACAGCCAAAGTAAAGAAAAATAATATAATAAAATACAGTTAACAAAGATATAATTTACAAATAAATTACAAATAAAGAAAAAAATACATCTTGAAAATAATAATTATAAAAAAACTAAAATGTGGGTTAATTTCGCAAAGGGATGTTGAGATATATTTTTAAATTCTAATTTAAAAATACACACGGACTAATTTTAAAAATCATTAAAATTAGCATTAAAAAATTCACTTATTTTCTAAAGCCTGAAAAATCTAGTATACAGGGTGTTTCATAATAGTATTCTCTATTCAGAGGGGTGAATCTTCGCATGATTTTATGTAAAAAAGTTCATATAAACATACGTCTGTAAAAGTTTCGGTACTATGGTGCACGGTTCTAAAGTTTCAATAATTTTTCTGTTCTTTCTTTGTATCTCTCACAGTTTTTGAGATATGTAGCTCAAATTTGGAAGCTAACTTAGATTACCTGCATCATTAAGCCCTTCCTAATAGTCGTCACGATCTACAGGGTGGTGTCGGGCCTCCTTTCAGCCCCCCCCCCAAACTTTCTTCCGATACGCCACTGGTCTTTTCTAGATTAAGAATTTAATTTGCAAATTAGAAACTTGTTTGTCTCTTGTGATCGTTTTCGAGTAAAAAAAAATAATTTTCTGTAACCGGATTTCAAATTCCTCTAGTAAGCTCTGACTGACGGATAACAATTATTTAGTTTTATTAATGTTGGCCTTCGGTTTTAGAAAACTACTTCTGCCAACTTAGATAATTATTATTTGAGTTAAATATTAACTACTTTTTAATTACTTATTGACACAGGATAACAAAGAATAAACAGGGCTAATTAACAAATTTCAAGATCATCATAAAACATTTTAGAAAGTCGTTACCTACTACTTTATTAAGAACAAATAACAAAAATTAACAACTACAATAAGGCAAACTGGAACTGTTGCGTAAGAAATTCAGTCGACGCTCGAACGTTTCAAATTCGGTTTAAAACGCTCGTGCGTGACAAAGGTGGCGCATACGCGCGTGCGCGGGTTGAGTTGTGCAAACTTACTTTGGGCAACGTCAATTTCAAAAATTTCGATGACATTATTGTACTTAGTTACAATTCCAGATTCTAAAAATGGTATGTCACGTACGTTTACAATTACCTACTTCTCGCCTGAGTTCTGTTTCTCATCTAGAAATTCTCAAGAAATATATCAAGATTAGATTGGAAATTAAAAATGAAATTTCAATTTTTTTATGCGTTATCAAGCAGGTAGATGTTATAACCAAAGTTTACAGAATATTTATTCTGTAAACTTTGTTATAACCAACCATTCAGCAAGAATACCCTTTCTATGATCCTAATAAGATTGCACAGTTTTTGAAACTAGAACATCCTGAAACATATACAGGCCATACATTCCCAAGAACATCGGCAACGTTACTGGCTAATACAGGAGTTGATGTATTAGTAATCAAGAGACATGGTGGGTGGAAATTAGCCACAATTGCAGAATGTTATGTTGCTGACAGTGTAAGTAACAAACATGAAATAGCCAACAGGATTCTTTATAATGACACTTCAATTTCAAGTTCTAATAGTACGTCGCATCATGCTATTTCAATGAATCAGTCAGATAATATTGAGCCCCCGGTGACTGAAATGGAGCGGTCAAATCATTTTGAGAAAAATGTGACAATTAGTAAACGCGAGGGGAATAATCATCCAGATTTTATAAATGTTACTAAATGTAATAACTTTACAATTACTACAAATATTCATTCATAGTAATTAGTAAAATGTAATGTACATCAAATATTTCTATTCATTTGTTCATAAAATATGCATTTATAACTCGAAATCGCTTTTTTCCCTAGGGAGGTAAGTTACCTCACTTACCTCCCTTTGTCCATAGAAACTTACCTCCTTAAAAACAATGCATTAATAGTCTATTTACTATAGTGGGAGCAGGTAAATAATAATTACATAGGTTTAGCTACATTTTACTTACTCGATATATGGTGTGTTAAAGAACAATCAATCTTCAGTCGAGAGATGGCACAACCGCTGTCTGCGCCCACATAAACACAGCCTTTTATCTTTCAGCCGACTGCCGAAAGATATCGAACGGCGATGCTTGATTCTTCCCTCACGGTTTCCCGTATAAATCATTCGGATTCTGGTTTTTAATATTGGCTGGCTGAGGGAATAAAAGGAAACAAGTTCTCTGAATACATTAATTAAATTTTGCATAACTTGAAAAGTTGAGGGTATTAAAAATGCTAAACTGAATGGCACGGAACGCCGTAATCCGGGCGTTGATATTTTCTCATAAAGAGATGAAGGGAATAATCTTGGGGAATTATTCCTCGAATTTTATTTCGTATATTGTTCCCTAACCAATTTATTGTCGCTGAGCGCTCACGAAATACATTCGGAACATACGAAGCTTATCGAACTCGACACTCTCGCAAATAATACAACTTCACGGTTGTTTTTAAATGTGCCGAAAGTAATAATGAACCAATAAATTGTAACAACCCTGGAACTCAATATGTTTTTTTTTTCGTTTCCTTGGCACGATTTCTGAACGAAATGTCCCTGCCGTTTCCCTTCGACACCCTGAGTGGAATATAATATGGTAAAAAGTAAGATACAATGAACGCGTGTGAGAGGGAATGCCGATTGTCGATATATCCTCGTTGACACAGACGCGCGTGGCGGTGCGTTTTTTGATAAAGGGGCGGGATGTTTTTGTTCTTGGCGGATTCAAGCTTTTTGTAATTCTCAATGTACCACGTGGAGTGTTAGACCGTAGGCTTATTGGCATATTTCATTCAAATTACTATCAAACTAATAATTTTTAACATCGTAAACTGAAGTGCATTTTAGTCTTTGTCTTGAAAGGCTATGTTGCAGTGTTACTGTAACCTTTCAGTCTATAAATTATTGTCGTTCATCCCTAAAAATTTTGGGAACTGTAAACTGGTGAATGAGTCGTAATTTGCTTACGCTCACCAGATTAAATGCAAAAATAACAATATATTATATTACCACAGACAAAATAGCCATCGCCCCAGACCGCTACTGGATTAGGCCAGCAGTTTTAAATTTCCGAATTGCCGATAGAGGACACCACCAGCAGAATTTTAGGAAAAATCAAATGCAGCGGCCCGCATTCCTACGCGTATCCTAGCAACATATAAACAACAGTTTGGCAGTGTTGTCACGCGTACTTACGGATTTATTTTGTACACTTTTTTATCAATTCCTGTTTTTCGCGTTACTGTATTTACTTAAATGTATGATGTAGATATTGATAAAAATGTTTTAAGGAATCAACGAATATCTATGTAGTTTCATATATGATATTCTACAACGGTGTCACAGTTAGGTTATTTAATCATAATTTCGTTAATTAGCTGCTATTTTCATTTTTTGGTATTGAAATACTGCAGAAAATATATTTTCAAATAAACAAGATTCGCAATGATATTTTAAACAGCTTTACAATTATCTCTAATTGTTGTTGAAAATGGCTGGAAAATTTACATTTAGCGAACAAGTTGATATGCTACTTGTGCTGGGTTTCTGAGAAGTAAACTGTAGAAGTGTGGAAGAATTGTTGAAATAAAATAATTTTATTACTAACTGACAAGTTTGAAAGATAAATTCATTGTCTACTACTGACATTTTGATTATTTTCTAAAGAACATTGTTAAAATCTTGTGTCCGTTAATACGGTTTTTATTGAAAAACATAGTTATTTTAAATTTAACAAGAGTAAAAAAAATGTAAATTTAATTCTGCTGTGAATTAATACTCCTATTTTTCAATTCGGTCGATAAAAAAAAGTTCTGAACAATTTTAAGGGTGAGTCATCCCCAATGAACACCTTGTAGTGCATCAATTAACTTTAAATCAGAGTCAAAGAAGACCAGCAATAAACCTAAATCATGTACCAAATTTGGTTCTTCTACGGTAAAGTGTTGCAGAGATATTTGTATATAGTGCAACGAATTGGAAATGTACACAAAGAATCACGAATGAGAAATTACCTGACCGAACTTTGGATCGTATATAAAAATTAACTATTATTATAGCAACCACAAAATAGTATAAAATTGTTAATATAAAGGTTCTGAATATAAAACTAGTAACAATTAAGGATATCACATAGTATAAAATTTATAATTTTAATTGAATTCACAAGTTCAAAATAAATTTTTCAAAAAAATGCATGACATCGTCACTTGTCAACACTCAGTACATTGAGAAAACAGAATTTAAACTTAAAGTGACGTATACCAAATAAAAGCTCAAAATCTATAGATGAATCTGGTATACATATCCTGGGAAGACGAGTAACTGCATAGAAGATATCTCAATTGAACTTAAGTCATAGTATGAAATTTTTTATCAATTGTCAAATTAAATTATAATTTTCACAAATGTTAAAACTAAAGTTGGCTTTACAAGTACCTGGAGATGACCTATAAAAAAACATAAAATAAGAAATATTTTAATAATTAGTTATAGAACTGTATGTTAAAATAAAAGTACATTTGTAAAAAATTGTATTAGTCATAAGGAGTGTAGTGAAAAAGTGTTGTTAAAAAGGACATCCAAGGACTGAAAATTCTGTGAAGGGACCTTAAGCAAAAATAGGACCAGAATAATCCAGAAAGGATGAAAAACAAAAGTTTATTGATTGGTTCCGGCTTGGGTTTTTGGAGAATGCAGAGTAGAGAAGCAGCTTCAATAAATTTTAAATTTGTACAAGAAAGAAATAGTCAAGTAAGAAAATTAAACTTACCAGAAAAGTTAAAAGTTTGTTTGTTCTTAAAACCACAAGAAATAAATTTGCCATCAAAGAGAAAATTTCTGTTACTAGTTGTAAGCAGTCCATAGAGGTTTCCAGTGGTCCCATAAATGGTAGGCAGGACATCTACGTAGTTTCCAACAAGGAAAATTTCAAATTAACAAATACCAGGTACCTAAAATAAAAATAAAGTGCACTATAAACAAAACAGCTAGCTATGACCTATAAATAATACTTTTCTATCGCATCAAACCTAAGAAAAAGGATGCAGAATAAACTATAGAACTTACCTGAATAAAAATAAATACAAGCCAAACAATCATGTTTCTAAAAACTTCACAAAGTCCACGAGCTCGAACTAATTTATGTTTAATTAGAGTTGAATTTTCTGTCAGTAAATAGGAAATTATGCCGCTGTAAGATAGGCAAATTGCAATACAAAGAGACGTATTCAAAATTGAATAGTTTAAATTAATTGCTAATAAAGTAAAATTCTTTTTGAATTAAAAACAATCCTTGTATTGTATTTAATTGTATTAGATTAGAAAAGACAACAAAATTAATAAAATATTCTTTATTATTGTTAAGGAAGATATTCACAATTTGAATTACAAGTTGCAAGTTTTAAGTTAACGCACAAAATTTTTGGAATAAAGATTGTATTAAAGTTTAATCTCTATTTTTTTTTTTGGTGTGTTGCATTGTACTTGTTTGTGTATTAAAATAAATAGAACCGACTCCTCAGATCACTAATAATAAAACAAGCATTTAACATCAGCTGGCAAGGGAAAAGGTAAAGTAAATCTTTCTATTTTAGAAAACTAAAGTGCAACTTTCATCTCTCACCGTTTGAATGCAATAATTGCAACTATTTCAGATTGAAAAGTATTTACTACAAACCGTAAGTACATTTTAACCGTATTAAAAGACGGACTTTAGTCTATTTGAGTCTTTATGGAAAGAACTAAAGTGTACTGTTTGTAGTCTATATTTTAGAAGACTAAGTGTCACTTGAACCTCTCGGATTTTAAATGAAAAACTGCAAACATTGTAAATTGAAAATACGCAACCTTAAGTGCGTTTAATCCCTATGCAAAGTAGCATTTTAGTTCGCAGAGCTAAAGTGCACTTCCAGAACGAAATGGCTATTTTAATCTTTATTATTTAGCACTAAAGTGTATTATCGAATCTCCGAGGGAAATATTAAATTGCAATTCACTTACATTTATAAAAAACACTAAACAAATAATATATTAAATATGAATATCAACCGACTAAAGTGCACTCTTTGAACAAAGTTATTTTAGTTCTTATTTTCGAAGACTTAAATCTCATTTTAATTTCTCAAAGTTTAAGTGTAAAAATTGCGATTATTTCAAAATAAAAACTTTAATTCCTATTAAAATATGCACTTTAGTTTGTAGCTAAGTATAATTAAGTTTCTTTCTATAGATTTTATATTTCACTACAGAGCCCAAGTGAGCTGTTTGCACGAAAGTCTTATTTTAGTCCTTATTATCGAGCACTAAATGACAAGGTATTAAATGCCTTGTTTGAGCTAAACTATTGTAGTCTTATTTTAGAAAACTAATGTGTTTTAATATAAAAACTGTAACTATGAGGTTGAAAAGTATTTAGTATATAACCTTGAGTGAGCCCTAACCATTAAATATGCAATTTAGTTCGCAGGTACACATAACTATTATTCGTTCTGTAAATATAAATCGCAGGGGAAATTTGAGTACACTGAAATAAACCCAAGATTTATGTTATGCAGTAAATATAAGTAGAGGTTTTGAAATAAATTAGATATTACAGTTGTCGTAATGTTGTTTTCCTGAGAATTCATGGCGAAATTTATTTGTTTTCCAAGGAATTTATTCACACTCGTTATTCATTTAAGCCTTGTAAACTAGGTCTAGACGAATCCTACATTACATAGGATAATGCGCAGCAAAAGATACCAAGGATAATAAAATTTTATGCTGCATTTTACTAAATTAACGTTAATGAAATACGACACGTAAAGCTTCTTTCTGTTCCTCCTTTGTAATGTGTAATGAAATCTTCAACTAAGGTAGCAAAATAATTAAAGTAATTTTTGGAATGTAAGGCATACTGTACTTCTAATTATTCGTTAAAAGCAATTTAATCAAGGTTTATCCTGTTCCTATTTCCCATGGTGATAATACCATTTGGATTTCCCATTCTCCGTTTTCCATACATTGCGTTTTCTCTTTGTGATACCTACTACGTTCAGAACACTGATCTGTTTATGTTAAAGTTGAATTTGAAAACTGCTGGTGGTGTTGCAAATGTGATATTAACTGTAAAACTGAGTACCCAGTCCATTTTTTGATATCTCGTATAATAACACAGATAAAAGGATGAACAGAAATTGCTAAAAATCCTCTATACAGGGTGTTAATGATAAGTTTTGCCAAACTTAGTGTATTCTACAGATGAAAATAATCAACTTTTGCCCTATAAAATTTTTTGATAGTACGCTACCCTACGGAAATACTGGGTGTTGAAAATTTCAAATATTTATATTATTTTTCCTGCAACTTCACTGGCATAAAAGATTGTGTGATAAAATTTGGGGGATGGCATTTTTTTAGTAGGGACTATTTTTCCATGGATAACTTATTCCAAAATACACTCCAGTAGCGTAGTTATTGGGAGATTTTTTGAAAAAAATCGTACGCCACTGGTTTTTTAAATAATTTTTAATATTTTTAAAATGTACAATCAATTTGTGGCAATAAAGTATGCTTGTAAAGTATTCGTAAAATTTACTGGTCTTTAGATAATTGGTAAATGTTTCCTCTGCCTTAATTTTTTTTGTTGAGTTTGTATAGTTTTTTTCATCTAACATAATTTAGATGGAACCGGCAATCCCATCCAATACGGGCCAACCTGTAGGAGAGATCTATAGCACCCCCTGTCAGAACGGTTTCCATATCATCGTTAGTTCCCTTTTAATAGATGTTAATATAGCGATATGGTAGGTTAATCTCAATATTAGTCAAGCTCCTCACGTCCCAACGAGGAACGATTGTCTTGAATATAACTGACGTACAATTTTGTCGAAATTCGGGTAAGTATTCCGGAATACTATTTGGAATTAACCTTTCTCCAGTGAGCACGACAGGTGAAAAGTCTTTTGACAGTTCTCTCTCTCAGATACTTTTCAATGCTATGATTATCCATAAGCTTATATCAGAAAATATTCCTAATATCTATAGACTCTTTTATTGTAAAATATATTTGGGTGAAAGTTTTACACCTGTCATATTAAGGCAATTACATACTGTAATTTCGGCAGTTGCCCATGGAAATTTTTTTTTGACAGCTATCATATGGTTAAAAAATCAGCACCTATCCAGAATTTTGCTTTGTAATGTTTTTATTTATTTTAAAATAGATACAAATAATTATTTACCAAATATTTGTTCCGAGATTTCTTCTATTAACGCTAAATGTTTCTGAAATTCTGGCTGGAACTCTTCTCTTCGCAACGGAGAGTAACGAGGACCAAAATTATTACCTTTATTTTTCATTTCTATCAGATGACTGTGTTTCATAAAATATATGTAATAATTTGATGAAATTTTATTCTGTTGAGCCCTGGTTTTACGTAAAAAAGATGGGATATGTTCCTCCAAAGTCTTTTGAATAGCTGCGAAAAGGTTTTCTTGATGCGGACTGATTCCAGTTTTTTTCAGTAAATATGGCAAATACTTTAAATTTTTTTGAGACGTAAGAATGTCTTCTATTTTGGTGCAAGAATTACATATACTATAAGGTTTTAAATTAGTTTTTTGGTTGTTCGCTGCCATGATTTAATTGTAAACAATTAGAAGCTATGTGACGTTTAAGAAGAAAAAAGTATGTCATGCAACACAAAACAATGTCTACCTGTCAAGCCAACTTTATTTTGGCGAAATAAGTTTCAAAATGAAACATGTCAAATTTTTAAAATAAATTTTGGTTGTAAAATTTTCTTACCGAATCCCCCACGTCCTTGAATTAATGTCTGGAAATTTTTCCTCAATCACGCATTTTTCTAGAAAAGAAAGGCGCAGACTCAGGAAATTCGTTGGGGATCCGTATCGTCAGAAGTCATAATGATTTAGATAATGATAAGTAACAGTTACATTGAATGCATGCAAATGTCAGGCTCTATAGCAGTACGTTTATCATTAATAAACAATTATTTTTTATTGTTACTAATTATTATTTCGTTACTGGTACTCCAGTCCATCATTTATTAAACGTAATTAATTTTGTTCTCATTGTTTTTATAGCTACGATTTCAATTTTTATTAACTCTTTTGTCATTTGCTAACTACTCGTAGTTTATTCAACACGCCTTCTAAATACTTTGACACATAAGTACGCGCGAATTTGTTTCAAATTGACGGCTTGTGCTTGATTGGCTCTATTTAAATCTCATGCCACGGTCCACCTACGCTTCTAACGAAATCCTTTCGTTATTATGGGGTAGCCAGAGCAACCTAAAATTCATTTCCGCTTATAATATATCTTATAATTCTTGTTTCGCATAAATTCCATAAATATTCCTGTCACCTGTCTGCTTTACGTTTCTCTGAAATTCTCCTGACTATATTATCAACCACCTTCTTTCTTACTTACACCCGATAGGTACTCATATTTATTATTGAAGCATATTACAGTGAATATCATATGCACCATATTTATTTAAATTTAACCGAAGAATTGTTATATTCTTCACTCATGATACAAAGATTAAAGGGGATGTTCTCATAAACTAAGATCTATCCGCGCGACACAAAAACCAAACTATAAAAATAGGTTAGTATTTAGAAAAGCTTGATATCCACAAATGACTATATGATCTCCACATGACGTCATAATATGACCGCGGGCGTGCGCAATATCATATCTATTAGTCTTTGTATCATGTTCCCAACTTCTGTGCGTGAAAGGCAATGTTGCCAACCCTAGGAAAATTTCCCTAGTCTAGGGAAATTTGTATGCCTGTAGAGACATAAGGAAAGTCGTGCATATCTGCTACTTGAAACAAAAACTACTCAATATACACGCTGCTAATTAATATTGATAGTTCTCATCTTTCATTCGAAAATTGATACTAGTTCTGGAGGACCTCGTGTAACGCCGATATTAATCTTCTGATTCCCAATTCGCATTTTAATAAAAACTCGCTCCTGATCAGATTGAAACCAATGTTTAAATTAAATAAGCTCTCTGAACAAACAACGTTGTACGGGAAATTTATATATAAATTAAAGTTCTGCTACTAATACCGTCCTCTGTAAAGCTCGAGTTAAATGAGGATTCTTTTAATTCTTAAGCAAAATCGATAGCGTCCTGAGGGAACGAAATGCCGTATTACTGTTCCTGCTCTCGTTTTGTTATCTTGATTTCTCTTCCTGATTTTTTAGGTACTCCCGTTCAGCGAAATTTCATTTGTTCAGTCTGGAAAAGTAGCTATTCACTTACACATTAAGAGAGAATACGATAATGAAAAAAAAAAAAAAGTGAAAAAGCGTGTCTGACGAAATGGCTTCAAATATGTAACAGGACCAATTTTTTTCACATAATTTTTGCTTGGCCAATATAAATTTTTCAATTTACAATTTTCTCTTCCGTTTCTCACTTTCTTATTTTTTTATAATTCACTTCAAAACAATGGGAGACCAACTATACCTACACAAAATGTCAACCGGTATAAGTCTGGTGTTTCTATTGACTAAAGATCTTATCTGCTTATTACTAGAAATTTGTATTTTTTGTTATTCTTTTGTATCAAGTGTGGAAAAATTGTTTCATAAACTTTATTTTCTTTGCATGCCAATGTATTTTCTTTCGTTTTATTTTGTCGGTAACTCAGCCTTGTTTAACCTTACAAGAACTTTTGACACTGCCTCTATTTACCAGGTTCGAATGTGCCTGTCTTTCGCCTCTTGAAGTTGTTCTTAATCTGAACAATTACACAACTTCTCCCAAAAAGGAGATAACCATGTCCAGAGTTGCTGAAGTTTTCGCTTTACTTTCCTTGTTTCATTTCTATAAGAAAGCTGGTTGATGTCAAAGATGTGTAACCTGTGAGACTTTCCGCAAACTTTTTTATTGCATTACCACCACACTTTGATGTATTATGTAGAGGTAATGCGTCTTAATAAAAGTACTTCCCCATAAATACGTGATATTCAATACGGAACAAATTTTAAAATTAAAAGTTTAGTTTACAAAGAAGTCAACATGTAAACTAAAAGTCAATACTAAAATGGTATTATTGTTTTATTAAAATCGTTCTAATTCGTTTCATTTATAGGGTGAGCCAAATAACTCTCATATCTTGGTTATTGGAAGAGATATGCACAGAATAATTTTTAATTTAGAATTTAACACAGTGTATTTCTATAAATCCAGATATTGCTGAAAAAAGACCATATATAAGGTCTCCCAAACGAAACGCAGTATTTAAATTGTGCGCCGTTTTCATTCCGAAGAGTTGGCAGCAATGTGCAGAGTCGCATGTTGTAGTAGGCACGTTGCGGTTAGACATAATGCAGCGCTATACGAGGGATGAGCGAGGGAAGATTGCGAAAATTCATTACAAATACGCAGAGTACGTAGCTGAGACTGTGCACAAATTACGTAAAAAGTTGATTTATGAAGTCTGCATTCTCCCCCTCTTTGAAATTCCAGTCTATAATAGTTCGCTTGTGTATGTTAATAACTGACAGTGTCGAACACTTACTACAAATTGAGAATCACTTTCATACTACCCTTCTTCAGATGTTTTTAAAGCTCGAAACACAATGCATTTTTTAAGACCTGTCACATTTTATCACTGTACTGCGATTTATAACGAAAGTTGTCATTTATTTGCCAAAACAATGAACTTCAATCATTGTCTGAGTAAGAAAACAGTTTCGGCATAAAAACTTTCGTCCCTTAAGTACGAATTTAGTAGCAGCTGCTGCAAGGAGCACTTTGTTGGTTTTATCTCCGTTGCAGTGTGCTCTAATTAGCATCGTACACTATACTTCCGCTGTGAAGAGCAAAGTTACAAAAGTTCTTGAGTATACACAATGAAGGAAGGTACAGTTCAGCAGTTGTGTTCCGTGATGTGACGCGTATAAGGAGAACGGAAAGCTTTAACAAAAAAAAAAAAATACAGTGCCTAAAGTCCTTTTTTACCACTGCAATGGTTAACTTGTACTCATTTTGTTTGGTCAATTTTTTTTTGCCAGACTAAACAGAAAGAAAATATTTCAGTCAAGCAATTGCTTCGAGCAAAGCAAAGGATTGTTTTTATAGAGAGACAAAGTGACTTACCTTCCAAACCAGAAACCAAACTATAGTTTCCCGAAAGTTTAATATCGATAACAAAATTTAGTTCCATTCTTTGATTATAAATTCTATGTAACTAGATAGTCCTGGAAAATAAGTTCGATTTTATGTTCGAAATATATACATACAGTGCATACAGATTTAATCCGGAACACCAGTGTAAAATTTTACAGAGTGGAACGATTTTAATATATTTTTTTTCAGAGTAGGGAGTTCATAGACACACGTATGAGACATATTGCTAAGGAGATAATGTTATTTCGTGGCTTGCTATGGTTTTTTTAATAATGATGTTTTTGGAAAATCGTTCTAGGGTTTTTTTATTAGAAATTTGACAACACTGCGTTATTCAGCACCATTTAAAATCCAAATACCCAAAATTTCATTAACTTATCAAAACATTTCGAATTTTCACCACCAAGAACGGCGGTGACAACATTTTTAACATTAAGGCGATGTTTCGCATTGTATTAGCTATATCGTGTACAAATTTGGTAGGTGCAACTCTCTCGGTTTCGAAAATAGAATACCTATGTATGTTTTCATCCACCAAAATTGAATAATTGCCTGTCACTAAATTATAACTTTTATCTTCTTG
The DNA here is from genome assembly GCF_000390285.2 of Anoplophora glabripennis. NCBI lineage: Eukaryota > Metazoa > Arthropoda > Insecta > Coleoptera > Cerambycidae > Anoplophora > Anoplophora glabripennis. Next base: position 441,984 of record NW_019417201.1, on the reverse strand, counting down.
AGTAAAAATAACTATTTTTCTCTTGTACTGAAAACAACAAATTGAATAAAGCTAAATTAAACCCTCGTAATACCTGTTTAAAAGGCCTTTCCCCAGAGAGGATGTAATAATAAAATTTGATTACACGGAAGTGTTGCCGCAAAAAAGTAGTACTCGAGTGACTCAAAGCACCTATTTAAATGAAAAGCACGTTCATTCTTAAGTAAAATCAATGTTCCCTATAGAAGAGGTAGCGATGCGTTTCCGTAAAGCTCTTAGTTTCCTTCTTCAATTATCATTCCCGTTATTCCATTTTAGGTTTTTCCTTTGAAGCTAGCTTCGCCCTTCGCGCGAAAGGAGTTGGGGCAATCAAGATATTTCTGCTGGTAATGTCGTATTTACAGCGTTTTATTTATTATAAGAAATATATTTTCAAGCTATTACCTAAAATTTTAAATCTGCCGGCTTCATAATTTACGTTAAAAGTTAAATAAATAATAATAAATTTAATAATCCACGATTCTACAATGTCTTTCACTTTATTTGGTTCATAAATCGTTTTTTTTTAATGGAACGCCCTGTATGTTTTTCTATATTCTGATACACAATTTTATTCTCTTTCGAACGGTATCAGGGTTCCCTGTACCTATCTCTTCTAGTTTTTAAGTTATCTACTATTTTTTGTGTAATCACCTAAAATCATATAATTTCTTGCGAGGATAGCTGTGGAATTTTTAGCAAAACTTCAAAACAAACAACGAAAATGTCACCAGTTATTATTATTGTTTATTCACAGACGTTGGAATGGGATTCTAAGCAGAATATTTACAGTTTTTAATGAGACATATCCCAATTTTCCACCAAGAAAAGTGCTTGTTTAAAGAATGTTCACAGGTGTCAAAGTACCGAAGTAATACAGAGAAAGAGACAATGCTACAGATAAATAACTTGATACAAAACCCGGAAAATGTTTACACTTATACTCGACGGCCGAAATTATAGATAGTGATTCATCGCTAGCTCTTGGACTAGTAAGGAGGATGAGGCGTGCGGGGATCGAAAATCCATAGGCGTGTATACGTAAAAGGCAGCAAGATGTAGAAAATATGGAAAAATATAATAAAACATAACATCTATTATTTTTAGAGGTTTTATCGAGAAGACTTCAAAAATATTTTAGTAACATTTTGTTTTTAAATTTTAAGTGTTTTCTATAAAACGATGCCCTCTTGGGCATCGATATCCCACCACCACCCGACTTACGCCGCCGCAAAATATTGTAATGTTTACTATTAATATATTTATTTAAGTAGGTACTTATATACATATTTTATAATAATTATCTCACGAATATTATCACTGTCACACTTTCACTTCACTGCCACATAATCACTTCACTATTAATATATTTAAATACTTACATATCACATTATTCACATTATATATTTCACATATCACTGTTGCTATCACTATCACTAGAATCATCTTCACCCAAATGAATAATGACTCTTCTACCGTTGTATCAAGATCCCACATACGTTGTTCCTCTTTCTGTGCATGTCCAATACACTTACACCATGTTTCAGCAGTGACGTGATTAATAGCATCCTGTAATAATAATTTCACGTCGTTTATTTTAAAGGTGGTGTTTTTTCGTGCGATTTCATTCTTTATTTGTGCCCAAACCAACTCAATTGGGTTTAATTCACAGTGGTATGGCGGTAAACGGAGTACACGAATTCCTCGATCTTTGGCCATCTCATCCACTACATACTTAATGTATTGACCTTTTTCTCTTTGGACAATTTTTAATAATTGTACTATTAGCATGGTTTCTGTATATTCAATATTTTTCGATTGTAACCAGTCCATAATATTTCCTTTTCTCCATGTTGATGTCGGTAACATTTCAACTCTTCTACTATGATAAGGTGCGTTATCCATCACAACAACTGCTCCTGGCTCCAGATATGATAAAACATATTCAAACCATTTTTCAAACACGTCGCTGTTCATATCTTCATGATAATCTCCCGTTTTTCGTGACTCAAATACATGCAAACCATTTTCTAAAAATCCCTTATCGCTTCCAATATGTGTTATAATCAATCTTCATCCTTTTCCAGAAGGTGCCTTTAATCCAGTAGAAAATCCATCTCAAAATGCTTCTCTCTTACTCTTAACATTACCATCCTGCCAAACTTTTGATACAGTATGACCTTCGTTTACCCATGTTTCATCCATGTAATATATCTTCTTACCAGATGCACGAAGTTTTTTCTAAGTATTCTCTTCGCCATACCACAATTTCGTCTTTTTCAACGAACATACTATTCCGATTCCGTTTCAAATATCGAAAATTCATGTCACGCATTATTCTTCTAAGAACCTTATCAGAGAAATTAGGAATATCCTCATCTTCAGCTATTGCAGCTTGAATTTTCTTTATCGTTGGTATTTCATTTCTAGAGAAAAATCCATGAACTTTCCTACGTATGGAGTATTTCACGTCAACGTCGACTTCTATTTTCTTCCTCCTCGTGTTTCCACTTTTTTCTTCTTTGGATTCACTTCTACACTATTTTTTATGGCACGATAAACAGTAGCAACGGATAGTTTTGTCAACGAACTACACATATCAACAGCTTCACTTACACTTGTATTAGAATTTCGCGACCGAATTCCTTTATACACGTTTTTTACCATTATTATTTCCGCATCGAATAGGTTAGGGCGTTTATGAGCAACATACCGTTTGCTACAACCGGCACTTTGATCCATTTTAATTATTATTCCTACGTTTTAAAACGTCCCGATTGTATTTTTTTAATTTATAAATTTACTATAGTCACGGAATATGCAAACCCTCGCGCGCGCTTATAGTTTGACTTTTCTAACTACGGCTAACTCGAATTCTACGTACGTCCGTTTACACCCACTAAAAAGAGCATTTCCCTATCTGTAATAAGTGCGATAGACAGAGATAGGAAATAAATCGCGTTCAGTGTAATTCAGTCTATGACTGTTATAGATCCTATCGATGTGCAAAGAGAGCGGCACATCATTTAACATAAGAAAATAATATTGAACCGTTATAAAAATCATTTTAAGTTTTATACACTTTACGGTAACAGTGTTTCTATATTATGTATGAATCACTATCTATATTTTCGGCCGTCGAGTATAAGCGATTTTCTTTGCAGGTATATATTTTATTTTTTTTTATTAAACTCTTTGAAGTCGGACGGCTGTATAATTTAGGTACACAAATCGGGATTAGAGAAATCTTCCGCTACTTTCTGTACGTGTTTGAAAAGGAACTGGATAAAAAAAAGGAAACTAAGAACGCTGCCAATCCTTAAAAAGGGCGGGCGGCTTTGATCCGATATCAACCCTCATCTAATCATTCATCTAAATCTACTCCTTGGATATGTACCGAATTATCTCCAGTACTGACTCCATTTGACACAATTAATGACTCTCTTTTATCAGGATTAGGGTTTAATTTATTAGCCGAAAACCACGGAAATGTCCGATCATTAGTGATTAAGTCTTCGAACTTCGTCTCGTTGAACCAAATAAACTGTAAGACGAGATACTTTGTTGACTTTTTACGCTCTATATAGGGTGGTAGAAGTTTAATTTCCTTAATTTTAACAGACGACAGAATACATTAAAATAAACAAAAACACCTTATATGACATGGGTCCCAATGGGACCCAACCATTTCCGAGAAAAAAATTATCACAACTTAGTATACAAAAGTTCGATTAATTAAGGAATATTGACATAACAGCGTGCATAGAATACCATAAAATACAATGCTTATCACGTTTTTTAACTTATTTATGCTTTTCTAAAAAATAATTAGCGTTGTAATAACTTTAAAATTCGATAAAATTCATATCGAGCAATGTGACAACGGCGCGGCGTAGAAACACAATGTATTAAGCTGTCCAGCAATACGTAATTCAGATGGTATCTGGAATTGGATCGTGTCTGAGTGTTTTTTGCGTACCACTATTTCCTTGAGGTGTTTTCCAGCGAGCATTTTGAGCATATGTTGTAGTTTTTTTTGTGCGTTTAAAAATTATTGAATTTTGCTATTTGGTAAGTACCTAAATTATTTTTAATACGTACGATTATTTGGATGACGTGAATCTTTGGGTACTTTAATTAAATGTTTTTCAAATTCATAATTTGATTAAAAATTAAGTAGCTGTTTTAAGAGATTCATAATTACTAAATTACTAAATTACTAAATGTTTCACAATAATAGTTGTTTACATTTTTTCCGTAGGACAAGTCTGTTGTCACATTGTGATGAAACTTGCCAATATTAATACTCGCTGTATCTTGAAAACTGTTAATTTTAATATATAACATTAATTTTGTTTTCATTATTAATTGAACAATTACCTTTACCTTTTTACCTTTACCTTTAAATGGAGATCAGAGTTAATATTACCCAAAATTTTAATCTGGAAATATATTTTTTATGAAATAAAAAATTGCATTCGTTTTTTTTTAAATGCGCTTAAACGCAGTTTATATGTGCGTTTATCGGTGTCTCTTGTTACTTTTTAAATTAATAAAGCAATTGTGTGACACTTACACGTCAAAGGGAGAATCTGCAATGGAAAATAATTTTGTAGAAACATACCGCTTTTATATGACTTAACAACACGTTATTTTAATTTCGACATTTTATGTGATTGTGATACGGTTAGTTTATTTTTTGTCAGGAGAAAACGATATTGCTGCAAGGAAACGACATAGATGGATTATACCGACCGAACAACAAAATGTTTCTGATATTGGTTACAAATTTAATGGATGATAGACTTAATGGCAAAACTTATCTTCATTTTCTGAGCAATTGATTGGAATTTCGAAGAGGTCTTCTTCATAATCTTCCTATGGTTAAATTCTTTTGCAGTCCTGTTCAAATCTATTCAGCGAGCTTCCTTGGCAACACTTCCCTCAGCTCCTTGGGTTCCAAAAAGAGTTTTCCCATGAGCTCATCTGCTACGTGCAAATACTGGGCACTGGCCCAGGATATGCAGAGAAGTTTCATTCGCTGAGCTTGTATAGATGTTTCCTAAAGTGGCAATATCCCGTTATATAAGTCCCGTCACTTTCCTGAGCCGAATGTTATTCAAGCTTAGCAACTTATTCGTTTTTTCTCCAAAAAACACTCCGTCAGTTCCTTCGCATGGCTTTGCCCGCGTCTCGAAGCCCAGTATGTTCTAACTCGGTTCATTTTCCCAGTGCCCACCTGACCACACTGGGAGATATGCCACAGAAAGGCTCTGGACCAATGAAATCTGTTTCGGATTCCTTCCTAGCAAGTTGATCCGGTTTCTCTGTGTCTTGGCGCCCAACACAGTCTAACTGTATTAGTGGTGCCCAGTTCAATCAGAATATGTAAACATTCCCACACTCTGAACTTACCTTGCGTGTGCCTTAATTGCTGCTTGACTGTCATAGAATATGTATATAAGTTTATGTTTATAACCTCTATACACATTCTCTTCTAGATACGCCGTTATTTGCTGCTTTGAATTCAGTAGAAAACTTTCCCAGACTATAGTTTGTACTTCATCTTGGTCTGAGTTCATATATTCCTACACCCGTTGGTGCAGTTAGTTGCAAGAGTTACTTGCAGATACACACGCTGAATTTAAGAATGTATGTGATATCAACTTGATGGGGTATCACCACCGAAGACCCTGGTTTGTTACAGGTATGGAATGGTTGAACCAGAGTTGTCACAATAAGTGGATTGGAGGTTTAGGACCTGTACCTTGGTTACCAACTGTGGGGCACATGAAATCTTCAACATACTCATCTCCTGTAAAAAATGTTAAAAACTACAAGGTTTAGAAGCAGAGCACCGCATACAGCAGAATATGGGTCAAGACACTGTATGATGCGTTATGATGAGGCGTATTTAGATAGCAAAGAAAGCAGTTCGGCTTTAAATAGATACAAATTGATTGGAATATCTTTCGGAAAGCTGAGCTTTCTATAAAGATGCATAAACAACACTCAGAATGGTTATATTTTTATAAAATCGATCTTTGGATGTCTGTAATACCAAACATATCAATTGAAGATGTGTGCTTTCTTTGACAGACAAGTATTTTTCTCTCTAAATGGAATTTAACAATTATTAAAACTAGAGCGTCACAAGTTTCAGCCTCTCCCATTTGTCAGACTTGACATCATCTTTCATATCCTCCGTCGTGCCGAATATACTCGATATAGTCACTGAGGCGTACGTGAGGAACCCCATGGACGTGATTAGGACAGAAATACTTTCATAGGACCCGTTTTAATGAAATACGGACATAATCAAGATGCCCGAGTTTATATCGGCGACACACAAGAAATACCAAGTGTGCCAGATATCGATTATCGGTTATCATTTGTTTCACATAACTTCCTCGCAGTAATCGAGGAGGAACACTTCCTAAGTGTTATTTTGCAGTAGCCGCCGAGCTGATGAAGTTGTTGGGTGAGTTATAGGACTTTTACTGTTCCTGGGATCCCAGATTTATATCTTGAAGGAGATAACATTAATGAACAATGAACTTGGCAAAGAAATAACGACTTCTGTGCGGTTACAACACGACTTGAACTAATGTAGTTACATATTTTGCAACAAGTGTGTAAACAATTTTATTCATTCAACGTGGATATATCAAAATACTCCAAGCTGAGAGCATTTTTGAAACATAAGAATGACGGCTATACACCTAAAAAGTCAAACGTTTAGAACAGAACGATTTTATCATTCAGGCACCCGATAACACATATTTGCTAATGAAGGTAGTGCCGGTCTTAGACATTGCAAGAGTATGCCGTTCTGATGAGTTATGCAGACTTACTTTGGACAACGTTAATTTCAAAAATTTAGGTGACATTATTGTAGTTACAATTCCAGATTCTAAAAATGGTATGTCACGTACGTTTACAATTACTTCTTGTCTGGGTTCTGTTTCTCACCCAGAAATTCTCAAGAAATATATCAAGATTAGATTGGAAATTAAAACTGAAATTTCACGCTTTTTTATGCGCTATCAAGCAGGTAGATGTTACAATCAACCAGTTGGCAAGAATACCCTTTCTATGAGTCCTAATAAGATTGCACAGTTTTTGAAACTAGAACATCCTGAAACATATACAGGCCATTAATTCCGAAGAACATTGGCAACGTTACTGGCTAATACAGGAGTTGATGTATTAGTAAGTAAAAGGCATGGTGGTTGGAAATCAGCCACAATTACAGAAAGTTATGTTGCTGACAGTTTAAGTAACAAAAATGAAATTGCCAACAGGATTCTTTACAATGACACTTCAACTCTAGGTTCTAGTAGTACGTAGAATCATGCTAATAATTTTCTCAAATTTTCAGGTTTTATCATCTAATTCGACTGGAGTAAGTGTATAATAATTTTAATAGGCAAAGTAAAGAAATAACTGCTGTAATTGTTAAATTTCTATGAAATTCATAAATTAGTTTTCTAGAAAAGTATAAAAATTATGTTTAATTTCTTATAATAATACCTAAAAAAATAGATAGGGTTATAAAAACTTATCCCAGTCTCTAAACGCTAAATTTAATATCAAAAAGCTGTTAATATTTGAGTAGTCTAATTAAAAATTATATTATTTACGAAATAAACCCTTTGTGCGCAAAAAAGATCGTGTTTCAAAGGAAAAACGAATGAGAAAAATGGGAAAGAAGCAGCTTGCGAAATGATATTACCATTTAAGAACGCTCCAGGTCTAACTTTTAATTTAATTTATTCGTCCTAATTTGTGTTAAAGAAAGTTTTCTACACATGCTACGCGTTGTACTTGACGTATCCCGTCGATAAATAATAAACGGGGAACAAGTTTTAGCAACTGGGGTAAGGAAAAGATTTCTTTGATTGATCCTATCAGCATCAAGTAATTGGCCGTGTGTTTAATGGAATGTAATTTATCTCAGTATCAAAGATTAAAGTCTGGAAAACAAAAAAAAAAAAAGGAAAAAATTTGTATAAGACAGTTCTGAAAACGTGTTAGTAATTTTAATAGTTTATCTGCTCCCACTATAGTAAATAGACTGTTGACACATTGTTTTTAAGGAGGTAAGTGAATTTTACCGTAGAAGTGGAAAAAAGCGATTTCGTGTTATAAATGCATATAAACAAATTAATAGAAATATTTGATGATGAATTATTATGAATGAATATTTATAGTAATTGTACATTTATTTAGTAACATTTATAAAATCTGGATATTATTCCCCTCGCGTTTACTAATTGTCACACTTTTCTCAAAATAATTTAACCACTCCATTTCAGTCACAGCAGGTTCAATATTATCTGCCTGATCCAATAAAACAGCATGATGCGACATACTATTAGAACCTGGAGTTAAAGTGTCATTGTAAAGAATCCTGTTGGCTATTTTATTTTTGTTACTTAAACTGTCTGTCAGTAACATAACTTTCTGCAATTGTGGCTGATTTCCACTCACCATGTCTCTTGATTATTAATACATCAACTCCTGTAATAGCCAGTAACGTTGCCGATGTTCTTCGGAATGAATGGCCTGTATATGTTTCAGGATGTTCTAGTTTCAAAAACTGTGCAATCTTATTAGGAATCATAGAAAGGGTATTCTTGCCGACAGGTTGATTGTAACATCTACTTGCTTGACATCGCGTAAAATAGTGTGGCATTTCAGTTTTAAATTACAATCTAATCTTGATATATTTCTTGAGAATTTCTAAGTGAGAAACTGAACCCAGACGAGAAGTAATTGTAAACGTACGTGACATACCATTTTTAGAATCTGCAATTGTACCTAACTACAATAATGTCATTGAAATTTTTGAAACTGACGTCCAAAGTAAGTTTGCATAACTCATCAGAACGGCATGCTCATGCAATGCCTAAGACCGTTACTACTTTCATTAGCAAATTTGTGTTATCGGGTACCTGAACGAGAAAATCGCTGACTAGTTCTATTGTAAAAACGTTTGACTTTTTAGGTGTATAGCCATCATTCTTACATTTGAAAAATTCTTTCAGCTTGGGGTATTTTGATATATCCACGTTCTCCTCTATGAAAATAGTTGACTTAATCATTGACTATTCACTCGATAAACTCACAGGTGACTTTAAAGTTCTTGACTTTTTCATGAAATATGCTAGCAGTGATATTTCAGAAACACCAGTATTTTTGTTCTGGCACCATTCTTTGAAATTTCTATTTGCTCGTCCGCAACATTGCATTTTTTATGTAGCTTTGTTTATAAACACAAGATTACAAATAATGTCAAAATGAATTAATTAAGAAATGTTAAAAAATAAAACCTAATCTTTATTTCATCAACCATAAAACAACTGCGGGAGCAGTTAAAATGTTATACATCATGAAGCAGTTAAGTAAAATTTACCAGTCTCGGACTCTATTGCTAGCACTCGCTCCGCTCGGGCACAAAATCTGGTAAATAATACTTACCTCCTTTGTGGTGTAAATAACTATTGGCTTGCATGCTTGTGATAGTTGTCAATGCCAATTTATTTACTTATCCTGTTCTTTACTCTCACTGTCCTGAGTTATGATGGAATATATAAGTTTTTTTATAAAAGACCACATTTATGTAATAAAGATACGTTCTTTAGATGGTAATTTCATGTCATAACAGCTTGGTAGAGCACTTTAACTTAACTGTGTTGGTAAAATATCTTAAAATCTCTTTATGAGATTTTCCAACTCTTCGGAATGCTGTAACTTTTTGAATAGAAAGCGTATTTTTTTTTTGTAAAGAATTACATTCTGAGAAATCGATCTCGCGTAATAGAATAGTCTGGGCTTGACGATATTTGATTTAAGTTTATATTTGTATTTGTGGGATTTATCAAACATTAAAACCTCGAATTTCAGCTGTGAATTCGAAACTAGAATCGGAAATTCGAGTCTCTATGTCATCACAGGATCCTAAAATAGGATATCTGTGTCAAAAAGTAGTATAAGACATTTTTAAATCTTTAAAAAATTTAAAACTTTAGCTCCTTAGTATTAACATCTTAATTCAAAATTTGATTTTTTTTTCGATAAGGAAAATGTGATGTTTGACAAGTGATTGCTGGATGATATTTCTTTAACAAGCTTTTCATTATTTTTCCTTTACATGAACAAAACTTTTTTTGATATTACACATACTTTTAATAAAACTACTTTTTATTGGCAATATGAATTTGTTTAATCGTTTAGTATAGGGAAAGAAATAGATATCGTAATAAAATAAGGAAAACTGTAACCTAAAGAAAGTCGACATCGTTTTATTCGCCCAAAAAATAAAGTTCCAGACATATGCTTACAACGTGCCCACAAAGAATGTGTTGGATCTCATTCAAAAGATCACTCAAATTGTGTAAACGTGGGTGTGTCTATTGATTTCAGCTTTATTTGTAGGTAACTTTTTTAACATACACTAAAAAGAATGACTATACTTAAATATTCCGTAAGATATTTGTTGAGACGGAATTTAAATGCTTTTGTTTAATAATTTTTGCAATTTTATCAAGCCAACTGCGATGTTTAGCCTTACGTAGCTAAATCCAGACTATACAGGAAATTCTGGCTGTTCTTAAATAGTTTTGTTAAACAAATGAATGAAAATTCTAGAAATTCTCAATATTTTATGAAAACTTTTTATGGCAATTTGTGCTAAATTATCTTCAAAATTCAAAAATAGTTCCTGTGCTCTGTGTTATAGGGTCGTGTTTGTATGTCGTTCATTGCTTCCAAATAAAGATGTCCAGTATATATCTTTATACAAAATAAGTAATTTTTTGTGCTTTTGTCAAACATTTGATTCGAATTTTTATTTAAAATAAGCTTCCTTATAACTTTATTTTATATTTGCAGCGCAGCTATTATTTTACTTTATTAAATACATGTGCATGTAGTGTTATGTTTTTGTTATATGTGAATGAGAATGTGAATTATTTTAATTTATTTTACTTTGCCCAGGCGCCAATAAGATCTGGTCTTATAAATTATTTCAGTTAGAGCTTGCTCTTTCTCAGGGTGTTTCATTAAAATTTTTTTTATATACATACGAAATGAAAAATACTATTTAACATAAAATGAACAAAATACATTGCAATCTAATTTTGCAGACAATTGACAAATTGTATTCTTACTTATTATCCTAAATCTATTTTATCCTACACTAATTTAGAAGGTGAAATTTCGATATTTAGTAAACATTGGTATTTTAAAACAGAATTTTTATAGCTATAAGTTTGATTGTTATATACGAATTCGTACGATGAAATTTTTAAATTGGCCAATTCGTATCGCTTTAGTGTATTGCTGGTTTCGGAGATGCCATCCAGATGTCGTGAACCTCGTCCTGATCGATGTTGGGTTTTGTATGATCTAGATCGAAGAACTGGTTCCATATACTTGATATTCCAATGGTTGATTGGGCTTGCACCTCGCCTGCCGTATTTCTCACAGCACTTCACTAGTTTTTAATTGGAAATTTATACCTTGCACTTTTGGTTAAATGACACTTATTCCCATCATATAAATATCAGAGAATATTCGGACTGTTGAGAAATTTTTAACTGCTGGAAAATTTTCACTTTTGTCAGAATACCACTTGTTGACGTTTGAAAATGGTAACCATATTTTAGGAGTGACTGAACGATGTTTATGGTTCGACAAATTATGAAAGACTGGCTACTAGAAGCTCTGTAACAGTTTTTATCAATTGATAACAAATGAGGTTGTCGTTATAGCAACATTAGTTTGAAGCTTTATGAAATTTTTAAACTGGAATTATGCCTTTATGTTTGTCTATTGCAGCATGACACTGATACATTCGGATTCTATATAATATTCTGCAAATTTACATACCCAAATCTTTATATTACGTTGATTTTTCTACAAAATTTTGCTAATTTATTGAAATTTAACCAAAAGCTTAATTCTATGCCACTAGTATTGTTTCACAACATTGATATTAAGTTAATTTCACTATTTTGAACAGTTTTATCTTGTATGAATCAACTAATGACTAAAATGTTTTCTGGGTGATCGTTTACACAGGTCATTTTACATCTGAGAAATATCATTTACACAATAAATTTTACACAATGTTGAGTTATGGGTTTGACATTTCGAAAATCGCTATATGAAGTTATCTAAAGAACTTTAATTTTAATTCTATTCATAAATATAGACTAAAGGTATGATGAACTTTAATTATAGTCTTAGTTTATTGCATGAATTTAATTTATAAGTATAACTCTTTCTTGTTCTATGATAATCTGTCAAAATCTTAATTTTTCAAAATTTCCTAAACCAATATGATGAATATCTTTACAAAGTTGTACTAGGTTATACATTTTAACTTTCTAGTATGTATTATTGCTTTCATTAAACTATTTAATTTAAAATTTTGCATTGTTTAATTTATTTTGACGATTGATGTTATCATGTAACGATTTTGCCTTTTATGTACTAAAACTTATTCTATACGTTAATTTGTATCCTTCATTTTATCATATATAGTACAACACATTCCTGTTGTCAGAGTTCTCTGTTTTAATATGTCGTAATTTTCAAAATTTTATTGTATTCTGTATTTGTTATTTGTTCTGTATCGTTATCGGCTTTCAATACCATAACAGTAGTTTTTCTATTAAGTGTGACTTTCTTTGTATTAATTATGCAATTTTGGTTCTGTTTATTTCATATTTAAATTAAAATCAATCTCAAAGCTGAGGGGCCAGGAAATACATATATTTTCCATGTTCAACACAGTGTTAGTCGAGCCCCAAGGGTATACAGTCGTTTTCCGTCGTGTTCTATATGCAGAGCCCTGCGGATAAACTTTCGTCAGTTCTCATTATTCAACTCATCGCAAGTTTGGCTTTTACCACAATGACAGTTACACAATTGCACCAGTTCTGAGGTGGACTTTTTTTCGTTAGATGTAGTTTAATTTAGACCGAAAACTAAAACAAACGTTCAAGAGACATATTTTGTTTAATTTCAAATTATTTTGAAGAATTCTCATCAACCAACTTTCTAAAATAATACGGTCTGAAGGTGTATTTATCTACCAGATTATTACACAAGACTCGGATAGATAATTGCAAATTATTTATCTACATATTTAAACTATACAGGGTGTCGGGTAAGTACCTCCTAATCTCTCGGGAGTGTATAGGGGAGGTCAAAATAAAACTAGTCCTTCCTATAATTTTTTTTCCTAATGTGCCCCCTAACGGAGTTATGGGGGGTCAAAGGGGTACCTAGAAATTAACGTTTAGGGTTATAACTTTGAAACCACCCTGTATATTTTAATAAAATTTTCGTACGTTGTATTACACATGGAGCTCTACGATTTGATGCTAAAATCAACTTTTTGCTATTATCAGGTGTCCAGAAACGGACTGGCCCTATCACAATTTTTCTCAAAATTTTGACAGAAGTAATTTTATCAAACTGAAAATATTATTATTAGATACTCTGAAGGTTTTTCTTTAAAAATGGTACTCTTTATTTATTTCGAAAAAATGAACGGTTTGCGAGATAAATCGGTTTTGAAAAAAATTGGTAACAAATACAACAACAATTAAAATTTATTTTTTTTACATATTATTTCATGCATTTAATTTCTTTAACTTTATCAAGTCCAGAAATCTTTGAACGGGTTGGCTATACTTTATGAGCAAGTAGTGACCAATTAAAAATAACATTTGAAAAATAACTTACTTACAAGACATGCAACAAAGAACATTCAACAATGAACAAAGGTACCTAAATGTTACTTCGGTAGATGTTCAAAATGAGCACCCCGTACTTCAATGCACTTTCTAATCCTACGAATGTTTTCCCGGTGCACTTGAAATAATATTCCGTGATTATTGCGGAGATGGTCACAGTTCTGTGTTAGCCTCAGCAGAAGTTCCTCTCTACTATTTACGGGTGTTGAATAAACGTTATTTTTTAAATGACCCCACAGAAAAAAGTCTAATGGGTTTAGGTCGGGCGACCTAGGTGGCCATAATACAGGTCCGCCTCGACCTATCCATCGATCACCAAAAACATTCGTCAGATGTTGACGTACTAAACGATCAAAGTGGGGTGGTGCACCGTCATGCATGTACCACATTTCAGTTCTTATTTGAAGGGGCACTTCTTCTAACAAAATATTTAGATTTTCCTCTAAAAATTGCAAATAAAGAGCACCATTAAGTCTTTGCTCCAGAATAAATGGACCAATCAAATGATTCCCGATAATGCCAGCCCACACATTCACCATAAACCTTTGTTGGTAGCGAGTTTGAACTAAAGCGTGAGGGTTTTCTTCATCCCAGACATGTAGATTATGCGAATTAATTATGCCGTCTCTTGTAAAACCTGCTTCATCGGTGAACAAAATAGATGTACCAAAATTATGATTCCGAATATGATGCTGTAAAAACCAATTGGCGTATTGAAGTCTTTTTGGATAATCATCTGGAGACATAGCATGTACTTTTTGGATGTGGTACGGGTAAAGCAATTGTTCTTTCAGAGTTTCATGTACAGCCCATTTTGTAACATTGTTTTGCGCCGCAAGCTTCCTTATGCTATTTGAAGGATTATTAGCAACGTCTTCCAATATTTGTTCCTCTACATGAGGGTCTCGTACTCTCCTCGGGGCTCCTGCTCCACCACGGCGTGGCAAAAAGCTTCCTAAATAAAGGATTCGGAAGAAATTAGTTTCACTAACGTTTTTCACTATTTTTTTTTACCTGTTTCTCTTAAACTACGATCAACTCTTTCAAAAGTTTTTGGACTCGGCAAATGTCGACCCGGAAACCTTTCCTCATAAAGTCTTCTTGCCTCCACGGAGTTGCATAATGCTTCCCCATAAATTAGGTGCATATCAGCATATTCTGCACAGGAATATTCTTCCATTTTTAAATGTTATTTCTAACGGCTTAAAACGAATACCACAATAAAATTGAATTTTTATTCTGTCACGCGCCTTTGACAAGTACTTTAAAATCAACAGGGTCTAACAACGAAAACAATAGAAAAGAACTCCATGGAGACAAGAGCAATAATAATTTGTAGATGTATTTTGGTCATAGATGTTGATTTTACAAGAAACGGCATTATTCATTCCCTTAATTCACCACCAGTAAATGTTTATGGTGAATCTGTAGGCTGGCACTAGCGGGAATGATTTTATTGTAAAAAAATAAATTTTAATTGTTGTTGTATTTGTTACCAATTTTTTTCAAAACCGATTTATCTCGCAAACCGTTCATTTTTTCGAAATAAATAAAGAGTACCATTTTTAAAGAAAAACCTTCAGAGTATCTAATAATAATATTTTCAGTTTGATAAAATTACTTCTGTCAAAATTTTGAGAAAAATTGTGATAGGGCCAGTCCGTTTCTGGACACCTGATAATAGCAAAAAGTTGATTTTAGCATCAAATCGTAGAGCTCCATGTGTAATACAACGTACGAAAATTTTATTAAAATATACAGGGTGGTTTCAAAGTTATAACCCTAAACGTTAATTTCTAGGTACCCCTTTGACCCCCCATAACTCCGTTAGGTGGCACATTAGGAAAAAAAATTATAGGAAGGACTAGTTTTATTTTGACCTCCCCTATACACTCCCGAGAGATTAGGAGGTACTTACTGGACACCCTGTATACTATAGGGAAGGGGGTACTTTGAAGGAGACGACAATACTGTATAAAATTGATAATAGAGTTTAAAAAGTTTGGCTATTTTCTAAACAGACGTATTTGTATACTTTTTTGCTTTTTGTTACAATTCCCATATTTATTTTGACATCCCGTACATTTAAACACACTTTGTGATAATTTCTAATGGACGTAAATGCGTACATCGCGCCAGTGGATTATGTAGCACGTAATCCTCGAAATCCCCAAACTGGAGCACCCCTCTGCTTTGTAATAGCAAACGAGTGCCCCCATGGAAACAGGAGAGTCGTAATGACATTCTGCAATATCCCGATTCCAGCCTAGTTGTTTTCAACTTAATTCTGCCGGTACAATCTTGTTCGAACAGTCTCATACACTAAATATATTCTGACATATTTATTTGTAGTTACTTTCATAGCACATGCGATAAGAAGTACTACATTTAATTTACTGCCAAATAAAGCTTTGGTGTAATTTTGCAGAGTTTGCTTATCTGATTGGTTTTATCATTACCACTTATGATAAAGAACCTCACGTCTGAAGCATCATTACTTAGTGACGTCACTACTAGTGGTTTAGTTACTCCTGCTTTAACAATTTTGGAGTTTCGAGGGTTACAAAGGTTTATTTTTTCAGAAAACTGTGAAACAGCAGCATCCAAAATAACAATAAATTACCCCCATAATCCTGCGCAACATTGCTAAATCGACCAATCCTGCATCTCTAAAAATAAAACAGTTAGTATACGTCCAATAGTTAATTAACAATTACACAGGCCAACAAGGAAAAAATCCCAGAGATCAGACACTACGTTTCCGAAGGGATTTGGCGCGCTGAATCCGAATCTGGCATCAGAATTGATCCATCACCCTAGGATTCCGAGATATTCTAACCTAAAAGTGCAAAAAACACGTATTTTTGCTATTTTCAAGGTTATGTAACTTGACGAAAAGATTTTTTTTCTCAAAACTGAAAATATCATTGGAAACTACTATCTTTCCCCTTCAAAACGCATTTTTTTATTTGTAAAAAGCTTTATTTTTCGCGGAGATATCGTCGATTAAAGATGATCAGTACTACCTTATTAAACCATGGCTCGACGTATAACACAATATCACTAAGCGCTACGAGCCTTAGATGTCAGGAAGGTTAATCCCAAGCCCTGTAACTGAATAACACTAAGCGCTACAAGCCCTAACCACCAGGAAGGTTAATCCCAATAACCCAAATAACCCAATAACCCAATTGGTTCATTGAATATAGTAAATGCTTGCTTTAAAATATAATAAGTGTATTACTCAATATATTACAATATTTAGGATAACTAGTAACATTTCATGGACGATTAGGGCTCACAGCGCTTAGTGTTGTGGGGTTATAGGGCTTGGGATTAACCTTCCTGACGATTAGGGCTCGCAGCGTTTAGTGTTATTGGGTTATAGGGCTTGAAGTTAACCTTCCTGACGATGAGGGCTCGCTCCGCTTAGTGTTGTGGGGTTATAGGGCTTGGGGTTAACCTTCCTGACGATGAGGGCTCGCTCCGCTTAGTGTTGTGGGGTTATAGGGCTTGGGGTTAACGTTCCTAACAATTAGGGCTAGCAGCGCTCAGTGTTATGGGGTTAGCCATGATGTAATAATATAGCCATACTGGTCATCTTAAATTGACGATATCTCCGCGAAAAATAGAGCTTTTTCCAAATAAAAAAATGCGTTTCGAAGGGGAAAGATAGACGTTTCCAATGATGTTTTCAGTTTTGAGAAAAATTTTTTGAATATAGCAAAAGTACGTGTTTTTTGCACTTTTAGGTTAGAATATTTCAGAAACCTAGGGTGATGGATCAATTCTGAGGCCAGATTCGGATTCAGCGCGCCAAATGCCTTCGGACGCGTAGTGTCTGATCTCTGGAATTTTTTTTTTAAATTTTGTCGGCCTGTGTTATCGTTATAAAAAAAGATATCTTAGGAACAAAGAGGCATGGGTGATTTCTCTTTTCTTTTTTAAATTACCATAAGAATAAGCTCTATTTTAATGCGAAAAGAGCGAATTCCCGAGCGGCTTTTGCCTGACCTTAGGACAATTTATTTATAACGCTGTTTTGCACGTTCGACCTTTATTTTACGGTCAACAAATTGGTGAAATTTGACTCTAGGTACCTACCTTAAACTGTAGGTAAAAAAACACGTAATTTTGCCATTTATTTGCAATTTTCCAACTTAGCGACACTTATTTCGAGTTACTTTTTTGATATTATCATTCTACTTATTCTTCCCCGTCATAATGTACAATAAAATGTCTACTAATAATTTTTTCACGTTCAGACTCTAATTCGACTGGCTTTCTATTGGCGCGCGGCTCGGCGAGTACACTCGACGAACCTCGCGTCGTGGGAACGCGCCTTAATACGCCATTATTAAGACGCGATCAGCGAGAATTATTTATATCTCTCTTCATAACCTGCGCGATAAGGAGCACTAAATTTCTTTTACTGCCGAATTAAGGCCTCGCTCTATAATTATCGCCTTCGCGCAGTTCCGCATAATTCCCTCATATCTAACAGGTCCTACCCACTCGGATTTTTTTGCTCTCATTTGCCGTTAATTTACTGGCGTGGATGTCAACTATGTGGAATTCGTCTTGCGGCCACGTAGTGCTGTGTATGCAATTCTACGAACTTCGCCCTGACTTTTGCTATATGGGTTTCGATTAGCCGGAATGGACGTAAAAAAGTTGGTCACTTAAAGTTAGGTAATAAATAATGGATGATGTTCGGAATTCGGCTCTTCCTGATACCACGGAAAGAAAAAATTGTTTAATTCCGACGATTTTAATCCAAAGGAATAACATAGCGGCGGAATGTACGGGGTGTTTCTGAAATGGTGTTACAACATTTTATAGCAAGTACGTGTAACTTAAATAAATCAAAAATGGTTGCTATCTCGGTAAACTGAACTCGGTTTTTCTACCCCTTCGATTTGCGTCACGAACAAAGACGAAGTGTTCCGATGATGCACATCGTAAATATAATTTTAAGTCATTTATAGGTACTTTTAATTATCATGACATGCCACAGAAATGAGATTTGTTCTTATGGAATATACAGGGTGAGTTGGGAGAATGGCATCAAACCCTAGAAATGGATTCTACACGTCAAAGTAATAAGAAAAAACTCAAATATTGTCATGCGATTTTCATTTGTTTTCAAGTTATAGCATAATTACAAATTTATTAAAAATTTGAAATCAGAGTACGCCATGTAGACCAGGACGGATCTGTTTTGAGGTGGATTTCAGAGGGGGCAAGTACATTTTTCTGGATTACTTTCCGTACAAATCACATAGTAAAAGTGTAGATCCCTAGAACTGGGCGAGGTCCGGAACATTTTCAAAATTGCAAAAATGTTTAAAAGTTTTTAAAAATACCTATTTTATGTGTTTTTTGCTTATATCTTGGAACCTATGCATTTTGGAAGAATATTGAAGAGGAAAAACAGTTTTGGAATTGAATTTTGCACAGTACACTGTCAATTAAAAATGTTTAAATTTATTACCGATGTTGCAAAATAGCAATAATTGATGAAAAAAAGGCAAAATAATCAAGGTTTTTTTTGGATATTTTTTTTTTAAATATTTTTTTACTCCGAGGGCATTCTAATTTTGGTAAAAAAACTTTAAAGTATAATAAAACAAAAAACCAAATTTCATTAAAATCTGTTTGATAATTTCCGTAAAATAATTTTTGGAAAAACATTTTGAAAAAAAATTTTCGAATTTTCAAAATATTGCACAGTCTTAAATAAAGCATCTAGATTTTTGAAAATTTTTTCACATAGAAAAGACCGCTCAACCTTTCGAAAAATGGTTTTTGAAAAATTTTAAGTTGATTACGGCCACAGTAAATTTTTAAAGTTAACACTCTTTTTTTTATTTTTAAACAATTAGATTACATTTATCAATTTGCAATTTAGTTTTTTTCAAAAATTATAATTTTAAAGTACTATTTTTTCTTAATTTTATCTGTATTTAACAAAAAAGATAATTTCCAAATAAAAAAAATAATTTTTTTAATTTGTTTAAACAAAAATTATTTAAATAATTGTAATAATTATAACTAAATATATTCATAATCAGAGTGTTAAAATATATACATAAATAAATTTTTTCAAAAAATCTATTAACATATACAGTATATTTGATGCATAAATAATAAACTTTGTTTATAACAAAATATGTGCAAATTAGACAATTGGCATTACGATATTCGAATTCCTTGGTTCGCCAGACATCGGATAAAAAAAGAAGATCGAAATTGGTCCATTAGAGCCGAGATAATGCAATTTTTTTCGTACCTTCGCATTTTGAACCTCCGAATTCAGTCTCGGGGCGAAAGCTTCCTCCCCCACTTTTCGTGGTTCGAGTCATTTTCGCGCGTGCGAGCGACAACTTTTCCGCTGATTTATCTATGTTGCCGATAACTTGTGGATATGAAAATTTTATTCAGCTTAGAACTCACAAAAACGAAGCCACTGGATCAAAGATTATTGCTAAATTATATATAAATTAACGCTAAACGCTTCAAGAACCAATAAACGGAAATTAACTTTTTTTAAAAAAAGATGTATCTTTCCGAGTACTTTAAAATTATAATTTTTGAAAAAAACCTAATTTGCAAATTGATAAATGTAATCTAATTGTTTAAAAATAAAATTTACTGTGGTCGTCCTAATCAACCGATTTTTCAAAAAGGTTGGGCGGCCTTTTGTATGTGAAAATATTTTCAAGCATCTAGATGCTTTATTTGAAGCTGTGCAAGATTTTGAAAATTCGAAAATTTTTTTTCAAAATTTTTTCCAAAAAATTATTTTGCGAAAACTATAGAACCGATTTTAATGAAATTTGGTGTGTTGTTTTATTATACTCTAAATTTTTTTTTACCAAAATTAGAATGCCCTCGGAGCAATTAAAAAAATTATCCAAAAAAAAACTTAATTATTTTTCTTTTTCTTCATCAATTATTGCTATTTGCAACATCGGTAATAAATTTAAACATTTTTAACTCACATTATATTGTGCAAAATTCAATTCTAAAACTTTTTTCCTCTTCAATATTCTTCCAAAATGCATAGGTTCCATGATTTAAGTAAAAAATTCAGATAAAATAGATATTTTTTTAACATTTTTGCAATTTTGAAAATGTTCCGGATCTTGCCTAGATCTAGAAATCTACACTTTTATTACGTGAGTTGTACTGAAGGTATTCCAGCAAAGATTAACCTCTTACATTCAAGAAATTTGAGTGAAATTTTTTTGCAGTGTATAACATCTGAACGAGTTCATTGACAAGGTTTAGAAGAAGTGAAACATATTCTGGGTCTAGTAGAAGATGATGCAACTACCAGCTCATGAAGAACTGATTCCAGCTACCAGCTGCCAGCTCACGAAGAAATGATACAATTGGGCATTCCACCAAAATGAGTAACAAAAATTTCACTCACTCAACAATCGTAAGTAATTTTCAGAATAGGTTTTCGGTAAACGTGCGGTGTGGTATGTATGATCGATAGTTATTTAATTTGCCCATTCATTCTGGAGAATCGACTCGCAGGAGACTACTACTTAAATTGTTTACAAAATGAATTACAAGTACTACTAGAGGATGTTCCCATAAACATGGGAATGTACTACTTGGCCTTCAAGATGTCCAGATCTCATAGCACTAGATTCCTGTTTATGGGGCTGGGCTGGTACAAAATTGAAGTGTCCAAAGTTGGAGTGGTGGTGTGTTTGAACATTTAATCAAAGAACACTGCGATTAATAGAATATTAATAAATTATTAGTGTTTTATTGAAATAGCTTGAAAACAAATGAAAACCGTATAACACCCTGTAAAATTGTTCTATCTTACCTTGTTGCACCATCTGCTCTTATTTAAAAAAATGTGCTGTGTATTTATTTTTATATTTTTTATGGTCTTCCTCTACGGATACATTTTTTATAATATTAAGTAATTTCAGTGTACGAAATTGTTACCATCTTTTAATCTGTAAAATAACGACGACCCCATGTCACTTTAACACATCCATTCTGAAGGAAATAACAATGAAATAACGGATTGTGCCTTTCCTCGGTGTTACAAAATTTAATTCTATTATAAAAGCTCATAAGGGCGCTTCAAATTATCGCATTAAATAAATTTTTACGACTGAGACGAGTTTTAGGCCCGACTGTCAGGTTATATTTCAGGAAGCAACTGTAATATGAGCAAAGTATTCATAACATTTCATGAGGTCTATTACAGTTACATTAAACTGGTGAAGTACTATGTTACTACATTGCATTACTAAAATTCATCAAGTTCATTAAAAAGACTTATTAGTTCTTTAGTTTCAAACAGTAGTCAAATTTTAAATGTTTTCTCTGGAACGGTCCTGTCCGTGTGCTGTACGATGAGTTACGGGCGGTAGGCCAGTCCCGTAAACAAATTTTGTTGAAAGATAGAAAGAAACTTCTCAATTTTTGGGGAATTTTTCACTGCAAAAGTACAAACTAAGAAAAATAGATATTAAAAAAAAACTGATATTTTCTGATTATAATAATTAGCAATTGGAGTATTGTAAACCAATGACTTCAAGTGACTCCAAAGATAAAAGTCTCTTGGATTTAGATCGGGTGACCGAGGTGGCCACGGCACAGGACCAAAGCGTCCAATCCATCGCTGAGGAAACATTTCATTCAAAAGTGTCGTTACTTCTCGAGTACTGTGTGGAGGACCCCCATCTTGAAGATAAAATTCGTTGAATAGATGAACTTTAATTTATAAAAAAAAAACCCGAAGGTAGAACTTTTTCGTATAAGACTTTTCTATTACAAATATCGTTAGGAAGCTGTAGTTTAATTTTTATAGATTATACACGCCACACCCTGTATTCTATTATTATTAGTTCTCACATGATTTTATCCTTTATTAAGGTATAGTCAGTAAGTCAAGCAACATTCTTCGATGCCTACCTAATTTTAGAAAAAAAAAAACAATTATAATCTGTATAGTCACGTAAATAATCTTTTGGTAATAGTTAATTTTGTATCTAGAACGCCAAATGATACTTTTGCGTTCAAGAATAGAAGTTATTTTGCTGAGCTTAGCAAGGCAAAATATCCATTCGAGAAGAATCATGGTTCTCTGCCTACAAAATTGATACCTCTCATTTTAACTTACGATAAGTCGTACTATTGTCTTTAGTACTGTGAAGGTCATTTGTCTCAAAAGCTCTTCTTTTTTTTTATTTTTAAGCAAAACAGAAGGGAGTCCTATCTCCGTAAATATTGCATTATTTAAAAAAAGTAATAAACTTATTATTAACAAATAGTAATAAACTTATTATAAACAACAATCTCAAAAAGATGTGTTAAAATAATACATTTATAAAGGCATACTGAATACCCTGCGTCAGACCTTGACCGTAATTGACCATTCCGATACTGTTTTTATGAATATCATATTTATAACTGTATTATTTTAACAAATTTTTCCAGATTGTTGTTTACAGTTATTTACTACCTGTCAGTTTTTTTCTGTTTTTAAAGAACGCAATATTTATGGAAATAGCACTCCCTTCTGTTTTGCTTAAAAATAAAAAAAATAAGAGCTTTTGAGACAAATGACCTTCACAGTACTAAAGACAATAGTTCGACTTATCGTCAGTAAAATTTTGGAATTTTTTTATCAATTAACAAAAAAATTACGACGAGTTAAAGTGATAGGTATCAATTATGTAGGCAGAAAACCGTGATTTTTTCAACATTTTCATTAATAACTAAAAAATGGGATAACGAAACTAACTGAAATTATAGCACACAATAGAGTAATAGTGAGGCTATGTATGGTTCAAATTTAAAATTTTTTCGCCCCTACATTTTCCTAATATCGGTTCCCAAACTCAGGGGTCTATTTCATTTATTTCAATAGTAGGTGACAAAAATGACTTTTGATGACAGTTTTCG
Organism: Anoplophora glabripennis; assembly: GCF_000390285.2. Taxonomy (NCBI): domain Eukaryota; kingdom Metazoa; phylum Arthropoda; class Insecta; order Coleoptera; family Cerambycidae; genus Anoplophora; species Anoplophora glabripennis. The sequence continues at coordinate 418,249 of NW_019417201.1, read as the reverse complement.
AAAAATTTATTTTTTTAAAAATGCCTGTACAACAATTTGGAACTACTTTCTTTCTCACTCTGTAAATTGCAAATATCTATCTTAATAACAGAGACAGTTGCAACCGATGAAAATTGGAGAATTTCCTTACAACCTGATGCAGATTGTTCTAAAATCCGTTAATGTTTATTTTGTTAATTTATAGTGATTCAGAACGGACTAATTCTTTGAGTGTCTCGTTTAAAACTTTGGGAAGTACATATTATATTATTATTAGAGTACATCACACAGCACACATAACAGAAAAAGTTATTTTTACGGCCGTTGTTCGACACACTCCAAGGCATTAAGAAAAGCAGGTTCGGATTTTTAAACTTTTGCGAGTGTTATTATGTTGCCGCTTGGATTCTTCAGAGAAATATATATCTCGCGTCCTCTTTTTATCCTCTCAACTGTAAAACGGAATCACTTGCGCCTTACGTCTCGACATTAATTTTACAAGGAGCTAAATTTCATGTTTTAGGAAAGCAACGTCGACTCGTTTATTTTCAGCGCAAAGTAAAGACGTACACAGTCTGCCACAGTGCTTTATCTCGGTGAATTTCAGGTGGAGACGGCGGAGGAGAATGAAACGTCAGGAGGAAATTCGATATTTTCGGGTAGATTCGCTGTTGTTTCGTTTACGGGGTCGCAAATTGAAGCAAACGGAATTAGATCAAGCAAATTAAATTTTTACTCGAAAAAAGTCCTATCCGCTAGATTATTGTAAAAGTGTATAAAGACAAGACATGATAATACAAGACATCTCTCGTCTCGCGAGTCAAAAGTTTTATTAGCTAACTTTTCTATTTAAACAAATAAGTGAGGAAAATAGTTTTTTCACTTTGCAGGGAAAACCATCAGTTTTAGCGAAAAGTGACTCAGACAGCTTATAGGCAGTAAAATTATCTACAAAATGAGACTGGTTAAATTAAAATCGGGTAATAAACAAAAAAGTTATTGCAAAAAAACAAAAAAAGTGCCCATTTTTTCATTTGTTTATAACTATCGAATTTATTGTTAAAATTTTATAAAACCTATGACAAGTTGAGGGTTTTGTCATACTTCAAAAGTGTGCCAAAAGTGGGCGCTGTAGGTGCAATAGTTTTCGCACAATTCTATTTGTTTATAACGGAGGCTCCAAAAGTTATGAACTTTAAGCCTCTCTACAGGCGTTAATTTTCAATCAAACATGATTCTGAAAGCGTCATTGTAATCTTAAAGACGTAATTAAGCGGCCTATTAAAAAATATCACCGTTTTTTTGACATTAACATTCTCAAATTGTGCATTAAAAAACCGTGCGTTTTTCGCTTATAAACAATTTGAATAACATTGTTGCTATTTACGCTATCTCACCGAAAATAGATGCAATGGATAGCTGGCAAAAAAATACAGTTCTAAAATAAAAAAAGTACCCTCTACGACCAACAGGAGCCAAGATAAGAATTTTTCTTTAAAAAATCGTAGCGCAATTGTTTATAAATATGAAGACTTGAATTTTTCGCAAAATAAAGTTCAAATTGATGCGCGCTGTAAAATTTTGCAATATCTCGGCTTATAATATTTATAAACAATTGCGCTACGGTTTTTTAGAGGCTTAAAGTTCATAGCTTTTGGAGCATCCGCTATAAACAAATAGAATTGTGCGAAAACTATTGCACCTATAGCGCCCACTTTTGGCACACTTTTAAAGTATGATAAAACCTACAACTTGTCATAGGTTTTATAAAATTTTAACGATAAATGCGATAGTTATAAACAAATGAAAAAATGGGCATTTTTTTTGTTTTTTTGCAATAACTTTTTTGTTTATTAACCGATTTTAATTTAACCAGTCTCATTTTGTAGATAATTTTTAAGCTGTCTGAGAGTCACTTTTCGCTAACATTGATGGTTTTCCCTGCAAAGTGAAAAAACTGTTTTCCTCACTTGTTTGTTTAAATAGTAAAGTTAGCTAATAAAAGTTTTTGACTCACGAGACGAGAGATGTCTTGTATTATGTTCCTTTAGACAATTTTACAATAATCTAGCGGATAGGACTTTTTTCGAGTTTCTCTTTTGTTTTCGCTAATTTTCCTGGTGTAAATAGGGTCTTCTGTAGGATCAATTAGGAAGTGTTGAAATTGGCACTTTTATTCTAATTTGTAGAATTAAGGTATTTTTAATACTTTCAAGTATTATCAGAGAGTATTTTTTTTAAAGGAATTGTACCTCGAGAGAAAGTTAATAAATAATAATACCTACTTTTTTCTTAAAGACACAATTTGGATTGTACTGGCCGGTATTCGTTCCTGGTTAATGAACTGTAAGATACCAAGAGTAGACGTTCGAACACCTCCTATGATGGATCCGCAACGGTCCTGAGGCGAATTTCGCCGCAAATTTGGATTTTTTGCCTCTCCGAATTTTGTCGTTTGATATTGACTCATACTATATAGTTTGATAAACCCTATACATTTATTTTACTTTATAAAAATCGTGTTTCACCACAAACTATTAAAAATGTTATTACTTTCGTGACATAAATACACACGCGAATTTAATTATCTCCCGAGTAAACTGGAATTTAAAAATCATTACCAATTCAAATAACCTGTCCGTTAGAATTTTTTTTAACGGACGAAGTATTAACACGGATTAAGTACCCCTGATATGCGTTTTCTTAATTAAAAGGTCCATTTTTGAACACATTTAATTAAGCGTGTGTCACAAAGCGCCAAACCGTTTAAAGTTTTCACATGGGGTTGCGTCCTAAGGGGGTGATAATTACCCTTTTCGCATATTGTTTAAAACATATCGCTGGGGGAAGTTTTAAATGAACATGAATATTAAGCGTATATCGTTAGCAAGTATTAATTAATGTAATGATATGCGTGGCAGAAGGATCAGTGTATAGGCACCTTTAATCCGAATAAAACAAGCTATTTTTTCTCCAACCGAAATTCAACATTTAATTACAATTAATAATTATTAATTTGTGCTTTGAAATTATTCAAACCAAATTTAGACCGATCAAATTAATTCATTTAGAGGGGGAAAAAAATAAATTGTTACCTGGAGTTTTATAAGTGGAAATGGTAAAGGGGCTTATAACAAACGAAAAAAAAATTAATGCGTGAGCAGGGGCGGCGGAGGGTTGATTTGGGGAGTTGAAAAGTTATGAAAAATTGTATCATTGGAATTACTGGCGAAAGTTGAGGTCAAACAAAAATGTATCTAATACAGAAGTTGTAGATCAGGCAAAAATCTACAACTTTTGTAGAGGTTACTTTTTAACATAACCTCAAAATTTCCGAGAAAATGCAAAAAACATGTTTTTTTCTGATTCTAATGAAGTTATGAAAAATTGTATCATTGGAATTTCTGGCGAAAGTTGACGTCAAACAGAAAAGTATCTAATACAAGAGTTGTAGATCATGCAAAAATCTACAACTTTTGTACGTCATTTTTTAACATAACCTCAAAATTTCCGAGAAAAATACGAAAAACAGTTTTTTTCTGATTTTTTGTTTTTTATTTCTCATATCCGCAACAATAATTTAATTTTGACGAAACATTGTGAAAGTATACCTTTCTCTGTCTTAAATAACCTCAAATTTTTTTAGATAAAAAAATCGAGAAGTTTCTGAGATATTAATTTTTTTCGGCCTGAAACACTTTTTTTTCAAAGAAAAATTCTACTTAAAAAAATTATCGTACAGAGTAATCATTTTTTTCGTTTTGACATATACTTTTTGGTGAAGTAAAAAAATTTGCAATCACAATTCAAAAACAAGCTCAAAAATAAAAAAACTAAAAAAATTACTTGCAGCAATGAAATTTTCAGTAATTGTTGTTAGTTTGTTTAAATTTAAAAAAAATCAATAACTGATTCCACCATTCAATTGTACGGAAGAAATACAAAAAAAAAACTGTCTCATTGTTTGACCCAAAACTATTTTTATACAGTATTGCTATAAACATAAGTCGAATAGTGAATAAATAAAATAAATAATAATTTTCTTTCCGTAGGATCGATGAGTGTACTTATTTTTTTTAAAGTTTGATGAATTCATAGATATACAGTGTGTCCAAGATAAGGATGGGATAGCATTAGAATCTAGGAAACGGTAAAATATACGGGATGGCTCAGCTTAGGGGTCTTCGAGGGGACATCATCGGATTAATTTTTTTAAATACGTCGCTGCTATTTTTATGAGAAAATTTAAAGTCATTTTTAATTCTAAATTAGAGGATACGTATAATTGAATGGTGTAATCAGTTATTGATTTTTTTTTAAATTTAAACAAACTAACAACAATTACTGAAAATTTCATTGCTGCAAGTAATTTTTTTAGGTTTTTTTATTTTTGAGCATGTTTTTGAAATGTTATTACAGATTTTTTTTTTCATCAAAAAGTATATGTCAAAACGAAGAAAATGATTACCGGCAGAACTCTGTACGATGATTTTTTTAAGTAGAATTTTTCTTTAGAAAAAAAGTGTTTCAGGCCGAAAAAAAATTAATATCTCAGAAACTTCTTGATTTTTTTATCTAAAAAAAAATGAGGTTTTTTAAGACAGAGGAAGGTATACTTTCACCAGGTTTCGTCAAAATTAAATTATTTTTGCGGAAATGAGAAATAAAAAATCAGAAAAAAACATGTTTTTCGCATTTTCTCGGAAATTTTGAGGTTATGTTAAAAAGTAACCTCTACAAAAGTTGTAGATTTTTGCCTGATCTACAACTTCTGTATTGGATACATTTTTGTTTGACCTCAACTTTCGCCAGAAATCCCAATGATACAATTTTTCATAACTTTTCAACCCCCCAAATCAACCCTCCGCCGCCCCTGCTCACGCATTTATTTTTTTTTAGATTTATTATAAGCCCTTTTATCATTTCCACTTATAAAAGTCCAGGTAATAATTTTTTTTTCTTCAAGTGTAATTTGGTTGGACTAATTTGAATAAAACAAGGTAGGTAAGTTGGACGTATCGATGTCGGCATATTGCTAATTAAGTTAATTTGTATTTGTTTGTGATTCAATTTGCTAAAAACTCTGCAAAAATGGAATCTAATGAAGATTTAGTTGTACCTAAGGAGATACTGGAGTGTGCCAAAGAGGTTTCTTTAAATCTTATCCCAAAGAAATTTTGAGAAATTTATGAATTAGTCTACCAACGTTTTTCGGATTGGTGCAAAGAAAAAACAGTTGTATTCGGAGTTGTATTGATGGTGTATTTCTCAAACATCAAATAAAATGAAGCCGTCAATGTTTTGGTCACAATATTCAATGTTGCGGTCAACGTTGGATATAAAGAAGGGTATTGATATAAGCAAATATTCAAAGTTACATGCTTTTCTCAAGAGACAAAATGAGGGATATGTACCGAAAAAATCGCGAGTATTTACAAAGGATTGATAATTTATATTTGATGATGAATATAAACGCTTTAAAAATAAAAGAACAAAATATTTAAAATGCCTCTTTGTAAGTCGTCCTAATATTGGGGGTTGCAGGCGCATGCCGTTCTGATGAATTAGTCAATTTAGCAATTGATAATGTTGATGATGTGAAATCCGCCATAATTATAAAGATTCCCAATACCAAAACCAAGACACCACGTTCTTTTACTGTGCTGGGAGACAATTATTTAAGTTTTTATCGGAAATATGTTGCTTTACGTCCATCTGGATTAGTAGAACGTCTATTATTTCTCAGATATGTTAGCGGAAAGTATCATTGGTGGTCGGTGGCAAAATTTTTGAAGCTGGACAACTAGAAAGAGTACAGTGGACACGCATTACGACGAACGTCTGCTACCCTTTTAGTTGACGGCGGTGGTGACCTCACTTGTCTTAAAAGACATGGAGGATGGAGATCGAGCACTGTAACGGAAGGTTACATTGAAGACTCACTTTTGAATAAAGATAATATTGCGAAAAGAATATTGAAAGTTGATAGAGGTAATGATAAACCAAGCATCTGATTTCACATCTGAAAATAAGGATTAAAACTGTAAACTTTAGCTCCTAGGTTTAATTGTGAATACTTTTGTTGTTAAGATTCCAATTTTTTTCTCAGTAAGGAAACTGTCAACCTTAGAGACTTCTGAAAGTCAAAAAATGTCATAGTTTTGTGACGGTTAGAGAAAAAATATTATGTAGTTAAATAAAACTGAGATGACCATCTAAATGTTATAGCAAACTATTTGTTAATAAAAAAATGACTTGAGAAATTATGTAACTCCGTTAACAGTTTTCGAAAAAGTGGCATAGTACCATTATTTTGTATGACTGGAATGATCAAAGTTTTTTTGTCATAATTTCCTGACACCCACACACATTGTATTCTATTTATTTGAGCAGAGGTGATTTTCTTTTTTTTAATTGCTAATGTTCATTTGTTTATTTTTCCCAAAAGTACAATAAACCAACTAGTTAAATAGTAAATATAAACAAAAACCGTGTAGAAGCGGAATTTGTTCTTCATACATTTTTATCATTCAATTTTGTAACTCTCGATCCAGATACCGAATAATTATGATCTCAAGAGCGACGAAATGAACGTATTCAAGGAGAGATTCCCAGAATTAAAAACTCATGTACATTTTTGCTTTATGATATCAAACAATTTAAAAATGTGAGGTGTTCTTCATCTAACCGGAAATGATCCGCTTTCAGATTGAAATAGTTCAAGTGGTTTTCACGTCAAAGAAAGCTGGATATTTCCTACGAAATACCATCCAACATTCACGTTGTATAAGTTTTAAATGAAATCACATCAGATGTGTCTAAGAACATAACATTTGCCTGAAGAGATATTTAAGGTAGATTGATTTAAATCGGAATAAAATATATAAGCATGAAATAAAAATGCACCTTAAGATAATGACGTATAAAAGTATTGTTTAATAAATTCAGCTTGACAGGTGCAGAGGATGATCTATAATTCACTTTTATTGCGATTTACTTCTTCGCCATGAAGATATTTTAATAAAAACAAAATATAAACATAAAATAAGCGCAGTTGAAATTAATTTTCAACGAAATCAGAAACTGAACAAATGAATGATTATCTATTATGCAAAATTTTGTAATGTATCACTTTCTGTAAAAAAATACAGGATATTTCTTTCTAAAAAAATCTATATTTCTTTAAGTTGCTCTTCAGTTGTTTTTCTGGATGAATATTCTATTTCCGCACGACATTAAAACTTTATTTATTATTAACAAATAAAACTTTTGTTTTATTAAGCAAAGAAAAAATGTTTGTAAAAATTAATTATTACGTCAAAAACGACGAAAATCTAAAAAATATTTAAGTTTGACCGGTTATAATTCAGTCAATATTAGTCCAAAAACTTTTGAAAACGCATCATTTGAAGGGAATCTCATTTAGTTTTTTTGTACAGCAATTATTTTCTTTGCCTACTTCTACTAAAAAAAAATTAGAGTAAAAAAAGTTTTTGGTTTTTTATTTTTATCATTTACAAAAAAATTTTTTTTTCACGAAATTTGGTGAAAACTTACCTATTTATGTCCCAAACACGCTGTAATTTTTTTAATTTGAAATATTTATTTTTTCACCTTATTTTTACTTAATATCGAAAAAGCACCCTAATTTTGAATCGCAAATTCTTACGTCAAAATATCTGCTTTTTTGAAAACGTCGGTGGGCTTTTTCTTCGTTGAAAACTCTACTTTCTGATGGTGTAAAAAAAAAATATACATTACTATGGTAAGTTTTCTCAGGAAATGCAAAGAAACGAAAGAAGATTCTACAACTTTCTCAAAATATTATAGATGTCTTATTAAATATTAACTTTATTAACTTATTTGGTTGTTAATTATAATAGTATATTTCGATTTGTAATTTTTTTGTTTCTCAATGTAACATGGAATCTAAATGATTAGAAAAAAAATTTCATTTCGGATTCTAGTTCGTTTCTTTGCATTTCCTGAGAAAACTTACCATAGTAATGTATATATTTTTTTTACACCATCAGAAAGTAGAGATTTCAACGAAGAAAAAGCCCACCGACGTTTTTAAAAAAGCAGAGATTTTGACGTGAGAATTTTCGATTGAAAATTAGGGTGCTTTTTCGATATTAAGTAAAAATAAGGAGAAAAAATAAATATTTCAAATCAAAAACATTACAGCGTGTTTGGGATATAAATAGGTAAGTTTTCACTAAATTTCATGAAAAAAAAAATTTTTTTGTAAAAGATGAAAATAAAAAACCAAAAACTTAGTTATTTGAATTTTTCACATAAATTTTGAGGTTATGTGAAAAAAGTGTAAATACAAAAGTTGTAGATCTTTTTATTACCTACAACTTTGCCATTTAACTTTTTTCCATAACACTAGTAGGTTTTCCGGAAATCAAGATAAACCGTTTTTTACCCTTAAAAACTCACCCCCTTCCCCTTCCCGACCTCAGATCGCCCGTAAATTATTTTTTTTTCATTTCTGTTATATTCTCTTCCGTTTCCAATGGGATTCATCCTACTATAATTTTTTTTTTTCACTTTTTACCATTTTTGAAGGCTTAAGCACTGGTCTAAACCTATTAACTCTATAAACAAAGTAATTTCAGTCTCATTTGAAAATTTCTTAGCACGTGTATAACAACTTTTGAATAATATAATCTAATATTTGATCCTCATTATCAATTTTTTTATATTGTGTTGTAGCTAAAAAGTGAAATTCTAACCATTAATTTTTAATGAATTGTAGGTACATATGAAGAACATGATGTTCCAACGTATACAGTCTACATGTTGCTCTTTAAATATCCCCATAATTTTGGTAAACCATATTTTAAAGCTAATAGTAAATTGAAATTATAGTACTAACCACTACAAATGTTTACTTACCTATAAAACATTATTCTACCGGAAGATACCTTAAATTTTCTAACTGTGACACATTTCTTAAAGCTAAAGATTACTGGCAAACTTTTATTAAACTACCTAAGCTCTGGCTTGAACAACCGGCGAAATTTTACGGGTAATTAAAAAACTATGGTTAGTCTCAAGTTTCCCAATTCCTTCAGATCACTACAGAATCATTTTCCGGAAAAATTTACCTAATTCCGTCACTTTTTTCGTTCACTATTGTTACACCGTATTATAAAAAAATTTCATCGTAATTAATTTCCGAAATTGTCGGACAAATTTCACGTCGGAATCAGCGATGTTTTTTGGAAACCATGTCTGCGAAAAACGCATTACATTTACCCGCGGAATCTGGAAAGCGACTGAAATATTGAAGACCCGGGAAAAGGCGATGCTTATCGAGCGGCACCGGAAATAGTCGAGCGGGAAACTCACTATCAGGATGTAATGGCTTTTCAGGAGAGTTTTCAGGAACATTTTCATGAATTATTACGTACGTTTTTATTCCAATTTAGCCGTATGTGATGTATGGCCCGAATTGTGTTTTAAATTGGACGAAGGTGAGGGTCCTCCGGGACCTACAGTATGAAGGGAGTTAAATGGAATGCGTATTTCTCTTGTGAGTTAAAAAAATAGTTATAGTTTGTCCCGTCTGAGAATTAATTTGTTTTGTCACAAATTACAGTCCGGTGATGAACGGGAGCGCACATTTATTTAATTTTATGCAACGTTCAATGACGGTATGTGTATAGTTGGTTGCATAAACTGTAGGTGTACTAAAGCTACTGATTTCCGAGATAGTGTTGAAATTTGAAGAAAAAACATTTTTGAAATTCTAAATGAAAATGTTATACGTAGATTGTTAGGAAAAATTATGATAAGAACTTAAAAACAGCCCCTAAATACAGGGTGTCCAGAAAATGGTGGGTAATCTGTTGGATCTGAGTAGGACTCGAAAAAAAACGTCACAAGGTTACATATTTTTTTATTATTCTCTATTAAGCTCACCCTGTATAGTTAACTCTTGAAATTCAGTGTTGAAATTTGATTTTTCTTTATAACTTTTTTGTTTTCCATTAAATTTGGATGATTTGTGTGTAAAAGCTACATCATTTAAAGAAATTTCCGTTAATTATTATTAGATTTATTGGTAGCTATTTTGGAGGTTCGAGAGCACAGCACCCTCGGTAGTCTAACCCCTAAAAGATGGAATAGGCCTGCTTTTTTAAATTTTTATCGCCGTTTTTTATATTTTCTTACTTTTTTTTAAGTGAAAAGAGTATACTGAATATACTGTAAGAGTATAATGTCATTTATACGGGAAAATAAAAACGAAGTATCAAATTTTATCTGACTTCACGGGAATATTAAATACATCAATAGAAATAGCTTTTATCCAAAAATTATTAAAAATGAAAGAAAAATTGAAAAATTAATAGAAATTAAAAATTATTGACAGATTACAAATCGATTATCGAAAGACTACAAATCGATTTTTAACTCACATTTTCAATAATTCTATAAGGTAAGCCCCAATAAAAAAATTATATACCTAATCCTTGTGATTTATTTTTCCAAGGCCTACCAATATCTGAGAGAATATCCACTATTTCGTGGACACACTGTCTATTATAATTTTCAGTCTTTATAATATGTAATGTAGAAAGGTTTTTCAAATCTTTTAACTACATACAAAATACTGCATACAAAAACATTAAAATAACATTATCAGAATTCATTTTAGTTCAGGAAGATTCCGACAACTTAAGTATTTATTAGGACGTCAGTTCATTGTGGCGCCATCTATTGCCTGAGTTAAAATGCTACAATTTCATGATTTAAAAATCCACATTTGCTAATTTTCAAACACTTCCTTAATTACGTTGGCAGATAAAAAAAGAAATTTTGCATTTCGACGAGCTTGATTAATCGCAATATTCTAATATCCTTCTCTGTCTTGTTACTTAATTGCCACTTTGTATATTTTATATTTTCGAATACTGAATATAAGAGCAATATGTTACCTCATATACAGAACGTAAGCATTTCGAAAAAATATGTGTAGGTTTTTATATTTGTTTTAAAAATAAAACTATTTAAGTAATATTTTCAATGTTTGGGTACGTGGTATATATAATACTAGGCTGTGTTTTTTATCTTATATAAGTGATACGAATTAATAAAAGTATAAATAAAAGTTAAATAAAGAAAAACAAACGGATTATCGATTTAGCTTGCATCAAATAAAATCGACTTGAATAGAAACGTATAGCGAACATTTAATACATCGGCGTTGTATCGATGGTTGCATAAGGTTAAGGTAGAGTTAAACAATATTTGAAATTCCAAGATAAATCTGAAAATATGGCTGATGGAGGGAGTAGGGTTCTGTACATTTTAAAGCATATGTAAAACGGACAGTTATCGGGAGCAAATACAAGAACGAAACAAAAATATTCTGATTTATGGACATGTCTTTTTATAAATTCAATTGTTTCCCAATTTCCCGTTTCTATTTAAACTGTAGCAGTCGTGTCAACATAGACTAATTGTAAGAAAAGCTACTTGACATGTTAATTACGAAGAACCGCTTCTCCCCTGTCATTTTCTCTATGAACACGACAATTGTACATGTCATTTAATCGTTTCTATTATCACAATAATTACATTTTGATTTCTCAAAGAATTTAATATTTTAGGAAAATTCAACTGAATACCGCATTCTTTCACATACAGCACCTTACATATTTTTATACCAGCAAGAAATTTAAGATTTATTTGACATTTTATTGTTTAGGAATTAATATATTTTTTTAACACATGACAAAATATAGGTACAGACCGTTCAACAAGAACAGCCAGAATTTATGTCTATAGCTTTGAAATAGGATGTTCAGTCGTTAATTTCTTGATCAAAACATAAATCCATATGAAAAATTAATAAAAAAAACTAGATTTCTTGTATCGAAGATTTTTATCAGAAATGTTTTTTTGAAATTGTTTTAATTAGCTTGTTTAGCCTTTAAAATAAAATTAAAAAAATATTTATATGGTTTGTACGTGGACCCCTTATAAATTTGTAATATTTAGTATGCATTAATTCACAATTTTGATCAATGAACTGGATTCAGAAGTATCCCTTACACTGTAAAAAATCGGTGTGAGTGAAAGCAATAAAGGTGCGGAGTGAATCATTGAGGGAAATTATTGAGTACATTTTCACTCAATATTGAGCATTTTGATCATTTTACTCATTTGTGATTATACAGGGTGTTTCAGGAGGAGATGTACATACTTCAGTACGTTATTCTACGTTCAATTTTAAGCGAAAAATTTCCTATGAACTTAGGTCTGGAAACGCTTCGTTTAGGACACAGGATAATCAAATTAAAAAAAGTTAATTACATTTTCTTTAATAACTCTCGACTAATTTGAATTATATATATATGAAATTTTGTATGGGGAGGTTTCTTGGGAAGGGAAATTCAAATTTTATGGACGATTAGCTGTATATCTCCCAGAGGGCGCCACAAGCGACCATTATAATCCTTTTATATTGCTTAAACTTTTTTGTGCCACGGTGTATGTCATTTCGGAATAGAAAAACAATCTATCTTTTCTACTTAAGAAATGTACACCTTATTGAAGTCGCTATGAGCAGCCGTTTCCGTTAAAAACTCATCTAAAGATGACGATGCATGCAAATTATGTATTAGAGTGCTAATTATGTATCAGCTTCGTCAATAAAAGGCATCATTGGAACTAGTTGACGATTAGCGTTGATCTACTGAGAAAATTTTAAAAGAAATAAAAAGTACCTACCTTTTTCGTAAAGGAAATGAAGGTCTATAATATGTTAGCCACTGAATTTGAAAATTTCAACAAGCAAAAAAATTGGGGTAAATCTTAGCCGACGGCCCCACCAATTGAGACGCCCCTGATCAAAATTTTTGAAAAATTTTATGACGATCTATTTCGACATTTAATGAGCGTTCATGGTTTCAAATTTCATAATTTTCCTTCAACCCATTTCGGAAATATTTAAAAAAAAATAATTTTTTGAGGCCAAATTTTCGACTTTTAATAAGCGTTCATGGTTTCAAAATTCATAATTTTCCTTCAACCCATTACGGAAATATAAAAAAAAAATAATTTTTTGAGGCCAAATTTACGGGGGCGTAGCTTCCATAGGAAGCATTTCTCGACCAATGTTTATATGAAAAAATATTCTTATTTTTGGCAATAAAATCAAGTGGTAAATTATTGGACACTACTTATGAGTTACTCTGTATACTCAGAATAGTCAAGTCACTTACTTGATAAAGGCTATTGACTATGTCATATGGTATGGAACTACAACGGAAATGGTTATTTAGAATGAAAAAACCGCGGCGTGCTATTAAATTAGAGGGTGGAAATTTGAGATAGGGAAAATGCAACCCTTACAGTTTTTTGAGTATATCTCGAAAACGAAGCATAGGAAAAATTTTGTAGAAAATTAGATTTTTATCAAAATAGCTGATTTAAAAAATTTAAAAAATTCATTTACTGAAAAATATATTAAAAACAATTTAACAAAAAAATGCAAAAAATTCATTTTTTTTTACTTTTATGCAAATAACTTTTTTCTGAGCGGAGATAGGTATAGGCATTGCTTCATAGAAGAAAAAGTATATAAAATTTCCTATAAAATGATTGGTTATAAAAGTTTTTTCGATAAAAATAGACTGAGTTATGGTCGTTCAAACTTTGCCTTTTTTTCGATTTGTACTGAATTTATGACAATATTGTTTTAATACTTATTTTTGAGTACATGTAATTCATTTTTATTTAATAAAGACGTATGATAAATTAATTTACTTTTTCTTAAAAATTGCTTTTTTGTGAATATAAAAAATACATAATGCAAAGATTTTAAATAATAAAATTAGTTTTTTGTAGAAAAAATTTTATTAAACTTAAATTAAATTTTTTACATTTCATAATTTTAATTTTCATATTTCTTCATTAATCAAACTGCATATCAATTTCTGCGTCGACTTCTTGAAGAACATCGTCCTCTGATACCTCTGTTTGTTGAGCATTGTCACAATTGACAATACGTATATTTTAGTTGAACAAATAGAAATTTTTGTAAATTAATATTTGTTAATTTGTTAAAAAAAAATAAAAACTATACATGTTCATATAATATTTATTTATTATTGATAAATTAATTTAACATGTCTTTATTGATTAAAAATCAATTGCATATTCAAAATAAAGTATTAAATCAATATTGTCATAAATTCAGTAAAAACCGAAAAAAATGCCAAAGTTTGAACGACCATAACAGTCTACTTTCATCAAAAAAACTTTTATAACCCATCATTTTGTAGGAAATTTTATATACTTTTTTTTCTATGAAGCAGTGCCTCTACCTATCTCTGCTCAGAAAAAAGTTATTTGCATAAAAGTAAAAAAAAACACAAAATTAATTCTTTGCATTATTTTGTTAAATTGTTTTTAGTATATTTTGCAGCAAATACATTTTAAATTTTTTAAATAAGCTATTTCGATAGAAAATATCATTGTCTACAAAATTTTTCCTATGCAATACCCTCAAATTCAAATGGGTTGCATTTTCACCCCTATCTCCAATTTCCACCCTCTAATACACAGCCCCACAAAAAAAAGTATCGGATCTGGTGTTCAGACCCATGTATTTCCATGTACTTTTTTCCGTTGAATCCGAATCTGCCTTCAGATTTGGCCCAACGGGTCTGAGTTTTCGGGAAAATCCAGAAAACATGTCAAAATTCACAAAAAACGTCATTTACGATCAACGAAAGTTATAAAAAGTCAAATTATTCTACCAGCTCACTAGACGTATGATTTTTCACTCGTTTAATTCCAATTTATCATCATAGAGTATTCTACAAGTTTTAGTGCATTCTCAATCTTCTAGGCTGTTATTTCATCTCTCAGCACAAAAAGCAGTTGGATAGATGGGTGGATGGGTTTTATAGGTGGTACAGATGGATGGATAAATATGCGTATTCATGCATGAACGACTGGATAGAAGGATGTATGAATTCATAAATGGGTGGGTGGATAAAAAAATGGATCCAGAACTATGCAACACGAATTATGTCATGAAAATGGCGTTTTTTGATTTTGATCTATTTTTTGTTTTTGAATGAAATTGGACCAGCTTTTCTGACTTTATGATGATAAATTGGAATTAAACGAGTGAAAAATCATACCTCTAGTGAGCTGGTAGAATAATTTGACTTTTTATAACTTTCGCCGATCGTAAATGACGTTTTTTGTGAATTTTGACCTGTTTTTTGAATTTTCCCGAAAACTCAGACCCGTTGGGCCAAATCTGAAGGCAAATTCGGATTCAGCGGAAAAAAGGACATGGGAATACAAGGGTCTGAATACCAGATCGGATACTTTTTTTTTTGTGGGGCTATGTAATCAATACCTAGCCTAATAATTAGCAACAACACGGATTTGAGTAAAACTCATTCATTTCTGACACAATAGTTTCACTCAGTTGTACCTACTCATACTAATAGAGTGAAAATTTCACTCAATCAAGTGCGGACAGAAATTGATACATTATTGAGTAAAATTGAGCGAATTTCAGTGAAATTTTGTTTACAGTGTATTATCTAATGATGTATTCTAATACTTGACGTGAGAAAAAAAATACGCCTCATCCAACACAAGACCTTAAACAGTAACTTCGCCTTTATTTCCATTAAGCGTCACTGGCTTTAGCTACGCCCGACACCCTTAAAGCTGTTTTTTACCGTTTCCTTACCTCCACGTCCTTTTTTATGTCCCTTATTGCCAAAATCGCAGCTGTGTTTGTTCGTAAAGGGTTTAAATTCGTGGATAGTATTACCTTGCATTTTTTAAGCCTTTTTTCTACGGAATAAAGGGTGAAATCAAACACAAGCAAGGGTGGATTTTTTTAAATGAGGAAACCTATTAAGGGGTAAAAATTGAGTTTCCGTGCGTGTTTATTTTCAAGTTTCTCATGGTTTGCGCGACAAGGAAAAAAAGGTAAAGGGTTTTACAACAAAGTCATGGGAATGTGAGATCTCAACAGGGGTCCCGTTTGATAGGAATCTTCTTAAAAAATTGTCTGGAATTATGTACTTGTGACATGATTTTAGTTTCTTCTGTTTGGTCCAGAGTGTTTCTATCTAGGACAATTATTACTAATTAAAATAATCTTCAGGAATTAATTAATTAATTATCTTACATAGAAAACCATAAAACAAAAATTTCAATCACTTTAAAATAATTTATGTTTTGAAAATCAGTCTAGATTCATTTTCAAAACAGGCTTTCTGTTTTAATAAATGCAACAGAATTTCTTTGTTTGTCTCCTTTCGAAGCCAAATATACAGAGTGTTCCACCTAAGAGGGCTTCTTCTGTAACTCTGTAACTGTGAAATTTAAAAAAAAGGTTTTAATAAAAGTTGTCTGGAATCATATGGGTCATGTAAAGAAAATATTTTTAGCTTTATAGGGTGTTCCATCTCGCGTGGGCACTACATAACTTTGTTATTTTAAATGGAACACCCTGTATATTATTGCGTTTTTGAATTCCTTGGTTAATATTAGGTAGAGTTTATTAAATGTAAACCGTGTTTAAAACTTACCGTTTTCGGGATAATCTGTTGTTTTTACGATTTTAGCTCTCTAAATGAGACTAGATTGCTTCTAAACCGTATGAGTTAGAAACCTGCAGTTTTCACAGTTCATTTTGGAATAAATTACTCTATCTTGTCATCTGTCAGCAAAACGTGTACGTTATTCAGACTCGGAAATACTGAGACCTACTTTTAATAATCTTTATCTGAGTTTTTTACTTATATCTTGGAACCTATCCATTTTAGAAGAATATTGAAGAGGAAAAAAAGTTTTTGAATTGAAATTTGCACAATATACTGTTAAAAATGATTAAATTTATTACCGATGTTGCAAAATAGCAATAATTGATGAGAAAAGGCAATATAATCAAGTTTTTTGACTAATTTTTTTTAAATATTTTAATTGCTTCGAAGGCATTCTAATTTGGGTAAAAAAAACAAAATAATTTTTTGAAAAAAGTTTTGAACAAAAATTTGTGAATTTTCAAAATGTTGCACAGCTTTATTTGAGGCTGTACAACATCCAGATACTTGAAAATTTTTTCACATAGGAAAGACCGCTCAACTTTTCAAATGGTTTTTGAAAAATTTAAATCGGTTGGTTAGGACAGCCACAGTAAGTTTTTAAAGCAAACACTCTTTTTTTATTTAACAATTAGATTACATTTATCAATTTGCAATTCAGTTTTTTTGCAAGAATTATAATTTTAAAGCGCTATTTTTTCTTAATTTTATCTATATTTATCAAAAAAAATAATTTTCAAATAAAAAAATTATTTTTTTAATTTGTTTAAACAAAAATTATTTAAATAATTGTAATAACTATAACTAAATACATTCGTATTCAGAGTGTTGAAATATTTACGTAAACAAATGTTTTCAATGAAATAATGCAGTAGCATATATAAAATAGGTATACAGTACATTTAATGCATAAATAATAAACTTTATTTATAACAAAATATGTGCAAATTAGACAGTTAGCATTACGATATTCGAATTCCTTGCCTCGCGAGACATCGGATTAAAAAAAAAGATCAAAAGACCATTAGAAGTCGAGATAATGCAATTTTTTTCGTACCTTCGCATTTTGAACCTTCGAATTCAGTCTTGGAGCGAAAGCCCCCTCCCCCACTTTTCGTGTTTTGAGTCACTTTTTGCGCGTGCGATCGACAGCTTTTCCGCTGATTTACCTATGTTGCCGATAACTTATGGATATGAAATTTTTTTCCAGCTTAGAACTCAGAAAAACGAAGCCACTGGATGAAAGATTATTGCTAAATTGTTTATAAATTAACGGTAAATGCCGATAAATTTTGACCGCTTATATCTCGAGAACCAATAAACGGAATTTAACTTTTTTTTGAGGAAACGTCTTTTCGAATACTTTAAAATTATAATTTTTGAAAAAACTAAATTGCAAATTGATACATGTAATCTAATTGTTTAAAAATAAAAATAGTGTTAACTTTAATTTACTGTGACCGGCCTCCTAATCAACCGATTTCAATTTTAAAAATTTTCAATTTTTCAAAAACCATTTCAAAGGTTGAGTGGTCTTTTCTATGTGAAAAAATTTTCAAGTATCTAGATGCTCTATTTGAGGCTGTGCAGCATTTTGAATATTAAAAAAATTTTTGCGAACCGATTTTAATGAAATATGGTGTGTTGTTTTATTATCCTCTAAACTTTTTTTTAACCAAAATTAGAATGCCCTCGGAGTAATTAAAATATTTTTAAAAAATTGTCCAAAAAACTTGATTATATTTATTATTGATTATATTTTTCATCAATTATTGCTATTTTGCAACATCGGTATTAAATTTAAACATTTTTAACCTACTGTATATTGCAAAATTCAATTCTAAAACTTTTTTTCCTCTTCAATATTCTTCCAAAATGCATAGGTTCCAAGATATAAGTAAAAAACTTAGATAAAATAGGTTCTTTTTTAATTTTTTATTTTTTAAACAAATACAGCTCTTTTTTTGATCAACGGAAAACCTGTGTTTTCTATCTACCTTTTATAAGCTGCCGTGCACATTTATTATAAACAAGATTTAAAAAGGAAAATAGGTTAATTTTCAAAACATAAATAATTATGTTAAAATGAAGTTATAAGTGACGTATTTTTTTATTTATCTGCAATTCTCAGAGATTTTTTATTAGAATAATCTCTAGAGTTAGTAAAATTGAGTTTTTCGACAAATGCATGAAAAAAAAACCTAACTTTAACAAACCGTGTAGTATTTTTTTATTAATTTGGTATTGTGCGATGAGTTCGCCTGAAAAACTATTTTGTATTGAATAGAATTAATAAATTATATGTATGCCCCGGGGATACACATGGATATTTTAATGTCAGTATATATTAACAGAGTTAAATACTCAGAGGTCACGAATGAGGCTATGAATCAATTAGTGGAGCCCAGAAGAACACGTGCTGGTGAGTTATAGCGTTTTGGGTACCCGTATATAAAAAAAATAATGCAATTTGAAATTATTAATTACAACATTAGTTTACACTATACGAATTTTAAGTAGCTGTAAGTTATTTCTTAATCGCTGTCACGGAATTTCCTCGAATCCTGAATACGTATAAGGTGTTATGTCGATACGAGTTTATGGACCGTAAACAGAAAATGATATAAATTATAAAGGAATTATGCCGCTTGCGAAATATTTCAGATATGCCCACTAAATAAAAAAAAAGTTTCAGGCGCAATGTGCCCGGTTGTTGACATTAAGTTTAAACTGTAAATAAGAGTTTATCACGCAGAAATATATATAATAAGGGAATTTACATATTCTGTCGACAGCTTCTTAATATCCAAAATTCTCGATCTAATTTTTGTGACGGGTGATACAATAAGTGTCCCTCACAGCTGCTATTTTTTTAGGAAAAAAATGTTTTATACATTAACACAACTATTATTCACGGGGAAATCGAACAAAAAATCATAGTGACAGGGTTATATTGACACAAAACATTTATATATTATAATTATTTTGTGTATAAAACTTGGTTTGTTATTTTTTAGGCTAGCGTATGTGAAAATTAATTATATTGACCCTAAAAATATGACCGAAAGTAATATTTATCGACCTTTGGGCCGCTATAGTTATTTATGTACCAAGGGAGATTATACCCAGAGGCGTCAGGTTGCTTCCCAATCGCCTAAGGGCATAATTATCCTAGACCCTCTCGTAGTGCATACAACGTTTTATTTTTTACTTGAATGAAAATAGTTTTTTAATATATAAACGATATATCAAAGATGTATCTATGACACCCTAAAATTTGTTGATTTTGATAGTTTGATGTTTGATTCTGAGGAGACATATTGAAAAGGCAGAATGGATAATATTCCAGCAATAGTTGCTGCTAGAGCCAATAAAGCCAATGAGGAATTACTCCCTAAGAAATATAAATAAGTTTATGATAAAGAATATAAACGTTTTGAGACGGATGGACAAGCAGAAATTTGGTGACAGCTGTTAGTGAAACTATATTAATGGGATATTTGCAAGAACTGGTGTTTATTACCTTTTATCACTTTAAAGAAATATTTATAATTTTTGATAATTTATATTTTTTTATACATCTTTTAGTCAGAATCATGCAGCCTTAACACATTGTGGACAAAGTATTCAATGTTGAAGACCACATTATTAGTGCACAGAAAAGTGAATATTAGGAGAATATCATCGATTAGAGGCTTATTTGAAGCAAATATCGAAAGGATATATTCCAAAACAAATTAAAATAATGACAAAAGAGGATATTTTCAAATTTATTATAGAAGCATCAAGTCATACATATCTTTTGGAAAAGGTAATATGGGAAATAATTGGATATATTATTGCATGCCCTTAATAGGTTTTTGTTATTGTAGGTTGTTCTAGTAATAGGTGTTTTTGGAGGATTAAGAAGAGATGAGTTGGTAAAGCTCTCGATAGATGACATAGATGACAAAACAATCGTTGTTGTAGTAAAATTGAACGATACAAAAACTGGAGTACCAAAATCTTTTACTATTGTGGAAGAAAATGAAATGCACGCTCTTCAATTGTATCGACAGTATATATCTTTGTGACCAAAGAAAATTAAAGAACGGCGGTTTTTTCTGACATATCGGATTAGTCGATGTATTGCGCAACCAGTAGGTAAAAATACCATCGGTAGCATACCGTCCAGGATTGCAAAATATCTCGGTCGGTATGTGCACAGGTCATTGTTTGCGTCGTACATCGGCAACTCTTCTCGTAGATGCAGGTGCAGTTATGATAACATTGAAAATACATGGAAAATGGAAGAGTGATACTGTAGCATCAGGATAAGTAGAAGATAACGTCCAAGAACAAAATATTTCGTTTAATAGCAGGAGTGGAAAGAACTAGTTATGACAACTTCCTGAATTGATTGCGAGGGAAAATGAACAACATTTATACGATGGGAAAGAAAATTTTGGTAATTTTGCTGGTGTTACTGTTAAAGGTTCCTTCTCAAATTGTACTTTCGTTTTTAAAGACGGTTGCAAATGGTTTTTGTTATTAATTTAAAGCAAATTATTGTTGTATATTAAATATTAATGTTATTAAACCGTGTACTTTCATTTTCTGCTTCATTTATACAAGGCACATTTACTATTCTACCCTTGCAGAAAAGAAGGGTACAAATTAGGGTCAAAATGCGGGCGATAATATTTAGGTCCGCTTATTTCGTCCCAGAGTGATATGACGTTGTTTTCCTATTCCTTTTCCTAGTATTATAATAAACAAGCTATATCGCCTAAGTGAAAAATGAAACTTATAAAATAAAACATTTGCGTACATTGACGTTCTATATAATTTTTCATTAAGTGTCAATTTAAACCAAAATTAGGAATAAAAACAAACAACAAAAGTGTAAAATAACAATACAAGTTGTATACTGTAATTCTGTGAATAACTCAAAATGAATTGTAACTCAGACAGTGACAAAGAATTTACGAATACTCCACCGGACTTGCAAGAGGAAGCTAGCAATATTTCTCTGAATTTGGTGGCTACAAAGTCAAGACAACGGTACGAAAACTATTATGAATTGTTCAATAAGTGGAAAAGGAATAAAAAGCCAAAAACTTGCCGAAAATGTACTACTTACTTATCTATCGGAAAGATCAAATATTGTAAATGCAGGTACATTATGGTCTGAATTTTCAATATTGAAAAGCACTTTTAAAGTCAAGGAAAATATTAGTTTTGATAATTTTCATAAAGTTCGAGCATATTTCAAAGAAAACTGTAAATTATCTGCCCAAGAAGTCTAAAAGATTGACTCAAGAACATTGTATTAAATTTTTTTAAACTAAGTTGAATTAATTATGTTTTTTTATTAGCATTGCATTATAGGTTTCTCTTATTATGGGACTATACGGAGCTCGTCGTCGAAATGAATTGTTGAATATGAAACTATTGACTGTTACAGTTCCACAAACAGAGAATAATATTACAAGAACGTTTACAGTCAAAAACAAAACAGTTGATGAATCGAATCTACTTACAATATACAACAAAAATGTTTCCCTTAGACCTACCCACACTCCTCATATTCGCCTGTTCATTTATTACAAGAATAATAAAGGCACAGTGCTATTGGTCGAAAAAAAATGTATTTAGCAAAATTCCAATCTAAATAGCCACTTTTTTAAAGTACCTGAACCTAATACATACACACAGTGCATTGTTTCCGCCATAGTTCCGCAACCATAGTAGCTAACTCTGTCAGTGATTTACTAACACTTAAAAAGCATGGAGGTTGACGTCCTTCTGCAGTTGCAGAAGGATATATATCGATGACTGTTTATCAAATAAGATTCACATTTCTGAAAAAAATCCTGACAAACCCAAAACAACAGTCTATTACTAGAGAAAATAACACGACTAAAGTATTAAATATTTCCGACCAAATAAATGAAATATCAGTTAATCTAGACCTAGACAATTAATCCAATGAACCATCAACTTCATCTATAGAAATAAGTCACCATGCTGCTAGCACTTCAAACATTTACCGAATGCCTACAAATTCTGGTATAATTGTGCTCAAGTAATAATTAACATCAATTATTATGATAAGTAAATTTGCAAATAGTTATTATTTAAGGTTCTTATTAAATTATGTTTATATTCATGATTTTTGTTATATTTTTCCTTTTTTTTTTTGGTTCTGTTTAACTGTTAGGCAAAAAACAGTTGTGTGTCACACATGCAGAAAACGCATTAGCTGATATCCGCGAACTACTAATGCTCATTTTCTGCATGTGTGACACAATATACTATACGACATTCAAAATTATTTTAGCGATACCTTAATTTCTTCGAGCTGTAAGTACCTATATAAATGTCATGAACTTACCTAAAGTGTTGGAATTTGCTTTTCTCAAATCTAAAGCAAATAATTCAAAACTGTAGCTATAAATAAACGTATTATTAATTTGCAACCTTTAATTTTTTACTTGTTACAGTTTGTCGATGAGGGACAATAGCTATGCAACCACGTTGCCTCTTTCTTGAATTCCTTGATATTTGCTGCCATACTTGATAAAATTGGTTCAGGCTAGCGTTTATAGACAAGAAATCGCAACATTTACTGTTTTGTCGAGAATTTTGTAAAAAATACTCAATAATTATAAATAATCCACGTGTTAATAGTTTCACAAAAGTATTCCGCGGGGTGTGATTATGTTTATAGTGCCCTATGCGATTTTCTATATGTTCAACACATGTGTAAAGTTGAGGAAATGTAATGATAGACATATGAAGTAAACATATGCTTTTTCTCCTAATTATAAATGTATTATCAGCCTGGAAACTGTCTTATACCCTGGAGGAAACTTGTATAACTGGTACACTGAAGATATATTGTTTCTAACTTGCTTAGATTTTCTAAGACCATAGCTGCTATAAATTGATAAAATATGAAAATTAGGCATAAAAACGCCCCCTTTAACATATTCGATGCCACTAATGACCGTTTGGCTCTTAAATTGAGGTGGAACCACCGAATGTGATTCTGTAAATATGCGCACTTGCTGAGTTGAAGACTAATTTGGTTAACGACGAATATGTTAAAATCTGTTTCTTGGAAAACTCGTTAGGCTTTTTTAATGATCGTATTCATCATCTCTATACGCCTTCGGGTTCCTGTTTTCGTCTATTCTAATCCAAATATGTATAGAATAAACCTTCCTCATTGCCTAAAAATACAGGGTGTCTCATAATTAGCTGCCAACCCTGAACAGGCCGATTCTATGATCAAAACTAAGTAAAAAAGTTCATATGAACATGGGTCCGGAAATGCTTCCTAAGGGCACAGGGACCCATTGAAGAGGGAGGAATGGAAATCATTTTTTTGCAATATCTCTCAATCGCGTTGTGATAAATGAATGAAATGAAATCATATCGAATTCACGATAGAAATATAAAACTTTTTTAAAAAATGAACGTCCTGAATATCATAAACGGTGGGTTTTCTGCTTCGAAAAGAAGTTTACAGGTGTATATTCTGTGGATTCTTGGAATTTAGTGTTTCAAATTCGGGAGCTCTTGTATATTTGATTCCCTAACTGTCAAAAATTAGGGTATACAGGGTGTTACATATTGACGTGTTCGTAATTTTATCCTTTATCTATTACTGTCAAGATCCAATATGGCGCCCATAAAAAAAACAATTGAATGTTGCATAACTGAAACTAGTGGCCGTAGAAAATTTTTTTGGACGAAAATGAATTCCTCGTATCTTCTTATTCCCCAGTACCAAATTTTAAATTTTCATTTTCTAAAATCGCTATTTTCAGTGTTTTCACAATATTTCAGAAATGACCTTTGATTTGTTTGGTTTATTTTAATGACCCTGAAAAGCCACAACTTTTTTCTAATTTGAGTCACCCTTTATATCTTATTGTTTCTCAGATGGTGAGCCATGAAAACGGACCACCCTGTGTACATATAAGTACAAACATTAAATATGTTTAATAGCTGTTTTACATTGACAATTTATTGATCAATTAATTGATGAAGTCGCTTCATCGAGAAATTGGACAAGTGTAATGCACCAAATCAGCTGTCAAATAACTTCATCAATTTATTCATCAAGTTCTTGACGAATTAGAGCATGTTCTAATTTTCGTCAATTTTTTCGTGAAGTTCAGAAGTACCAACCCAACAAATTTCCAGCCTCAGATCAGTAATGAGGTTATGTTATTGGAATATGTAAATAATTGTGCGGCGTCGTACTAGTTTTGCATTGTTTTTACTGATTTGTTACTTACAAACACTAATATTTATATATGTGCCAAAACGGTACCGCTGTTGTATCACTACAATTATGAGTGGAAAGGTGACATTTTTGAAATTTATTTGCTTCTTTGGTTCGTTGGTAGAACTGATTGATGCGTCAAAAAACTTGACAAAGTCTGTAGCAGTGTAAAACAACACTGTTTATCAATAAATTCGTGAATTAATTGATGAAGAACTTCGTCAATTTATTGATGAATAAATTGTCAATGTAAAGGCTTCTGTACACGTTTGGCGAACTAGTTGGGCCAATGAGTTGGGCCAAAAATGAGGAGAATTTCGGAGAATCGACTTATTTGCAGTCGCGGATCCAGGGGCGGCGATGGGGGCGATCGCCTCTCCCCAAATGGTCTGAAAAAAATTATTTTTTTAGTACAAATTGAACAACAAAGAACCAACCATAAAAGTAAACCCCAAGAGCTTCATACCCCACGATATTATAAAACCAAACAGCTCTATACTGAAATTGCAAACTCTAAGCTTCTAAATCTACCTACTCCATACCCGAACCGAAAAAGGCATCCTTTAGAATTTACTCTTTGACTAAATCAAAGACCAAACAGAATAAATTAAAAAAGATTAAAATTTTTCTGTTTAAAAACATAAAAACGTCACTTCTTTTTATGTAAAATAAATTAATACAGATTTAAAATTTTCTGTTTAAAAATGTCTTTCAGTTTTCTTGATTACATAAACCTTGGTTTTTTTTAGACATTTAGACATCAACTGTACAAACGCCCCCCCCCCCCCAAGTCTATCTCTGGATCCGCCCCTGCTTATTTGTACGTTTTTCCCAGAACTCTTTTATTACAAACTTCAAAGTCAAAGTTACAGAGCTACAAACATGTTTTAAGTTGCATCGGAACACTCTGTATCTCGGAAACATTTTTCTATTCATGTTCATCATGTTCATACAATTATTTTCTTAAAATATCAAGTACTATCAGACATGGAAGTCTGTAACATCAATTTTGGAACATCATGTGTATTGCTTTTTCCTTCGTTCACATCCTCTTGACAATCTTTTCACTGCCTGCTTCTGTTTCTTTTACAATACGAAGTCTGTTCAGAAAATAACCGAAATTTATTTTTTCAACTTTATTATTAATTTTATACAGTATTACTATTACGAAATATGCAGTATTTTCTATTATAATTTTAACAAATATTTTATTTAGATCCATGGGCGTAGCCAGGGGGGCAGAGGGGGCACGCTCTCCCCCTAATTTTTGGCTGCATGCTATAAGTTTAAAAAATTACATTATTATTACAGGCTATTGGTTCTGTATAGTATAAATTAATATAAAAATTTAAACAAAAATAAGTCAGATCGAATCACTTTATGAAACTGTTTGCTTTGGGCTGTTTGTTGGGTGGAAATGATTTTACATTAAATTCCTCGGTTTAACCATATATTCAATTGCTCAATATACTGACTCCTGACTCTCGTCCCCGCCCCCTTGGAAAATTCCTGGCTACGCCCATGCTTAGATCTAATTCATTTTCGAACCCACTGTATATGCACGACTAAAAAAACGAAGAAGACGAGCCAACTAGCATTTGACACACAACCGTGGAAGCAGCCAGCTCTCATCTACATAAATAATTTTAAATTTTAATTTTAATTTTCGGAAGCCGCATTATCATAACATATGTCTAAGCAATAAAAAACGAGTTTGTTTTATGGCCGTGGTGATGTATTAATACCACGTTAAGACAATAATTATACGGTATGGACCTTTTAAATTAAAATTAAAATATTCTCCAGATAAGCCGTTACGCGTTCGACAGGCTCGTGTTAATTGATAATAAAAGAGAAACACCTATTTTCCACGGGAGTAAATTAAGTCACTTGCACAGAAACGGTATATAAAATTATTCTATCTTAAGACCATATACAGCATGGTGCTTGAGTACGATCCGATAATAATAATAATAATCAATAATAAACGGCGTAATTCCTCAATTAATGCTAAGAAAAAAGCAGACTTGTTTCCCAGTTACAGGATGTTAAATCTTAAAAAATAAAATTTTTTGAAATTTGGTACACTATACAGGGTGTCTCATAATTAACTGCCAACCCTGAACAGGCCGATTCTATGATCAAAACTAAGTAAAAAAGTTCATATGAACATGGGTCCGGAAATGCTTCCTAAGGGCACAGGGACCCATTGAAGAGGGAGGAATGGAAATCATTTTTTTGCAATATCTCTCAATCGCGTTGTGATAAATGAATGAAATTTGGTATACACAGCTAAATTTTGATGAGCAATTTGATGGACTAATCCATTTATTTCCACAAGGTCCATTGGGGTGGGTACGGGGGGGCCCTTGGTACTTTGCGTGTGTAACTTTTTCATCTTTGACTTTTTAACAAATTGGACAGCAAATTCCGTTTTCCCGAACTGTTTTACGTTAAAAAGGTACTCTTGTTTCAAATCGTTATCTTTAACGGTTTCTGAGAAAATCGCTCTTGAATTAATCCCACTTTGGTCAATTTCATAGTAATTTAAACAAAATTATCAAGGTATTCTTATGTCAAAGTATTGTCAACCCGATTGCCAATTTAATAGTTCTAAGCGAAAAAAATGGAAGAGTTTACGGGACAAGAGTTAGTTGATATGATATTTATTTATGGCTTTTGCGATGGTAATGCTGCAGCGGCAGAACGCGAGTACGGGAGAAGGTTTCCAAACCGAAGGCTGCCATCAAGGAGGACATTCCCTACGGTATTCCGCAACTTAGCTGCAACCGCCACTTTTCGAAAGGCACCGGGTCAAGGACGTCCCAGGATTAATAGGGAAGCGGAGGTCCTTGACGCTATTGAACAAGATCCTACGACTAGCATACGGAACATTTCAAGGCAAATAAATGTTCCTCGGCCAACGGTACTACATATCTTAAAGATTTCCTTAACAGAATTGATTAGATGTGCTACTAACATTTCAGGTTGGAAGAATATTAAAGCGACAAGGTCTACATGCCTATCACTATCGACGTGTACATGGCTTGATACCAGAAGATTTTGCGCCACGTATGCAATTTTGTCGCTGGATTTTGTCGCTGGACAACGAGCAAGCTTCCAAAATTTTGTGGTGTGACGAAGCTACTTTTACCCGAAATGGAAAATTAAATTTTCATAATTCTCATTATTGGGAAGAAGAGAACCCACATGTTGTTCGGAGAACAAACTTCCAGCAACGGTTTTCCATAAATTTATGGGCGGGAATAATTCACGACACTCTGATTGGACCTATTGAAATTCCACAACGTCTCAATTCAAATCTTTATTTAAACTTACTTCAAGAAAATCTTCCCCAAATTCTCGATGATCTGCCTCTAAATTTACGACGTAACATGTTTTTTCAACACGATGGAGCCCCGGCACATAGTGGTCGCAATGTTCTAAATTTCCTAAACGAAAATTTCGCTGGACGGTGGATAGGGAGGCACGGACCGGTAGCTTGGCCGCCGCGTTCTCCCGACCTAACCCCGCTGGACTTCTTTTTCTGGGGATATCTAAATCAAAAAGTTTACGCCACCGAAGTCGATACCCGTGAGGAATTGCTGCAGCGTATCAATGATGCAGCCAATGAAATTCGTCAAAACCGTTTTAGCATCTTAATAGCTTCGAGAAGTGTTACACGTAGGGCAAGACTTTGTATCAGAGAAGGTGGAGGGTTTTTTGAACAGTTTTTAAAATAGCTTGTTGTCTGTTATCAAAATTAAGTTTCCATCTTATGATCCCTTCGAAAAGTGACGGTTGCAGCTAAATTGCGGAATACAGTGAGGAATGTCCTCCTTGATGTCAGCCTTCTGTTTGGAAACCTTCTGCCGTACTCGCGTTCTGCCGCGCAGCATTACCATCGCAAAAGCCATAAACAAATCATCATATCATAATTGTTCTACATCAATAATGTGTATTACTGATTACGTATTAAATTATTATTATTATTTTTTGTTTAAATTACTATGAAATTGACCAAAGTGGGATTAATTCAAGAGCGATTTTCTCAGAAACCGTTAAAGATAACGATTTGAAACAAGAGTACCTTTTTAACGTAAAACAGTTCGGGAAAACGGAATTTGCTGTCCAATTTGTTAAAAAGTCAAAGATGAAAAAGTTACACACGCAAAGTACCAAGGGCCCCCCCGTACCCACCCCAATGGACCTTGTGGAAATAAATGGATTAGTCCATCAAATTGCTCATCAAAATTTAGCTGTGTATACCAAATTTCATTCATTTATCACAACGCGATTGAGAGATATTGCAAAAAAATGATTTCCATTCCTCCCTCTTCAATGGGTCCCTGTGCCCTTAGGAAGCATTTCCGGACCCATGTTCATATGAACTTTTTTACTTAGTTTTGATCATAGAATCGGCCTGTTCAGGGTTGGCAGCTAATTATGAGACACCCTGTAGAGTTAGAAAGATTAATTTCTAACTTATTAAAATAATTTTGGTGGTTTATAATTTAAAACTATTTTTGACTGTAAATATTATGTTAAAAAACAAGTTTAGAAAAGTAAAGGTTTACTGAACGAAAACTGCTTTTCTTACGAGATTTTTTACACTATTTTTCGAATTTTGTGTTAGTAGATAACTATAAGCAAATAGTGATAGATATAAAATCATTACAAAGTTAGAAATTTAAAAAATATTGTAACGAATTTGAAATGTTAATGTACAAACTCAGATGAAAATATTGCCTGACCAAACTTTAGATCGTATAAAAATTTTAATTATTATTATAGCTACACCAAATTAGTATAAAATTGTTAATATGGAAATTCTGGATATAAAACTAGTAATGAACTTACATAGTATAAAAATAATAATCTATTAATTTTATTCTCAAGTACAGAATAAATTTTCAAAAAAATGCATGACATCGACACTTGTTAGTAATCAGTACATAAAGAAAAACGAATTTAAACCTAGTGAGGTCACTATCAAATGAATGCTTTAAGTATATAGATTAATCGGGTATACATATCGCAAGAAGACGAGTAAACTTGATGAAGATCTCAATCCAACAAAAAAAAAACCTAAAAATTTTTCATCAAATGTCAAATTTTATAATAAATATCACAAATGTCAAAGTTAAATGTGGCTTTGTAAGAATACTCAGAGTTGACCTAAAAAAGTATAAAATAAAGAATATTTTAGTAAATAATTTATAGAAATAAAAGTAAAATGACATTTGTTAAAAATGTGTTAGTTATAAGTAGTGGTGTGAAAAAGTGTTTGAAAAGGACATCCAAAGACTGAAAATTTCTGTGCTTGGACCTTAAGCAAAGCCAGAGACGGAATAATCAGGAAGGTGAGGAAAAACAAAGAAATTATTGATTGGTTACGGCTTGGGTTTTGCAAGATGTACAGCGTGGAGACGCAGCTCCCGAAAAATTAAAAATAAAACAAGAAGAAAGAGTCCAAGGAAGAAAATTAAATACTTACTAGTAAATCTATAGTTAGCCAGAGTCCAGAAAAAGTTATTTTGGCAGCTCATGAAAATTATCCGCTATCAGCAGTAGAAACCAGTTCCAAGGCCTCATAAACAGTCTGCAAGGCTTCTACGTAGTTTCCAGCGAAGAAAACTACAAATTTTACAACGTAACAGGTACAGGGTGATTCACTATATTTTGACCCCCCCTTTAACTTTTTTGTTTTAAGAGTTATAAAGAAAATGTTAAATATAAAAGTTGCACGATTTTTTATGAATTTTTCGAAAGTGATAGTAGAAAAACAGATGAAGTCCAAACAAAATGGCCGCGGATGTTAACATTGTTAAGTTAAATGGAACACCCTGTATATTTTTACATATTTGGATAGAACGTTCCCTGTAGGGCATAGCCATTACAAGATGTATTACTTTCTTAATAAAAAACCTTCTTTTCGTTTTTTAAAAGTATCTTGCTTATTGTTAGAGATGGACCCAACAAACTCCATATGGCTATGCTCTACAGGGAACGTTCTATCCAAATATGTAAAAATATACAGGGTGTTCCATTTAACTTAACAAAGTTAACATCCGCGGCCATTTTGTTTGGACTTCATTTGTTTTTCTACTATCATTTTCGAAAAATTCACAAAAACTCGTGGAACTTTTATATTTCACATTTTTTATAACTCTTAAAACAAAAAAGTTAAAGGGGGGGTCAAAATATAGTGAATCACCCTGTACTTTAAAGAACTATAAAAGTGGACTTTAGTTGTGGTACTTATCCGCATCCAAAGAATTCGCAGTACCACACAAGTTCTCGAACCAAGCCCCCAAATATTATTTTTGTGAATATTAAATAAATTCTTATGCAAAGGCGTTGCTTTTTTACATCACATTGTTATTAATAGTTACGCTATGTGTATGATACGTGACCTAAACAGCTATTTGTTGTGCAAATCGAAATA
The DNA here is from genome assembly GCF_000390285.2 of Anoplophora glabripennis. Lineage (NCBI taxonomy): Eukaryota > Metazoa > Arthropoda > Insecta > Coleoptera > Cerambycidae > Anoplophora > Anoplophora glabripennis. Next base: position 386,943 of record NW_019417201.1, on the reverse strand, counting down.
ATAGAACTAGGTCAAAAACACGGGTTTCTGCTGTTAATAAGGACATACGCAGAACTTTCTCGGTAGCTCAGAAAAGATATTTTTATTAGTAAGGAATTCTTTTACTCGCAAATGTTTGTTTTTAAAAGTCAATAATCTTTGACACGAAAAGGTAATTGACCCACGACAAACATATTTTCCCGGACCCATATGTTTCCAGAATTATAATAATTAAAAGGAAAAAATAGCTATTAAATCGAAAATTTATGTTTAACCACAGTCTTGACACGTTTTTAATTTGGCCAGAATTATAGTTGTAAAAAAACAGTTCATCGATTCCAAATAAAATTTATTTGAGGACCGTTTTTATATTAACTAAAATTTATGAGCTGCGACATGATGTTATTTTCCTAAAGGAGTTATTCGTAAAATTAAATAAATAAATTAATTCAAATCATGGATACCAATGACCTTAAACTAAAATGGATACAAATTTGAATATAATTACTATTTGTATGGTTAATTTTTCAATTTAATTAAGTTATAAAAATGTTTGAGATGGTTTTTATTACCTTTTGTTGTTTTTATTTTGTACGGAATGGGCAATTCCCCTTGATGTTTATAGCTTCCCATGCGTAAAAATGTCGTATAATACTACGAGGGCAATACGAAAAGTATACTGAGAAAATTGTATGTAAAATTACACACTAGATCATTGGTTATTTTGACGCCACATAAAATTACCTCATACGAGTAATGCATTAAGCATGTAATTTTACACTTTAATGTAATTCACCCAAAATGTAAGTTTACATTATCGACATATGTCGATTTAAACTGTAAATTACTTAAATATTTTGCCAAGATATTAGGTTGTCGTTGTAGGTTAAGTGAACTAAAAATAACATTAAATTTTAAGATTTCCATAAAGATAAATAATATATATTTAAATCAATTAAATAAATAGCTTTCTTAAAATAATAGTACAATGAATAACTTCAAATTATAGGTTTAAATTAATGAAGTTAGTAAAAATTAAATATGTATACAGGATGATTCAGAACTTATCCAAAAAAAATTTGTATGTACAGAGGACTCTTATCTAACCTGTGTATCCTGATGTTACAACTATTCAAAATTTTATCCACCGACATGTAACACGTTTGGGTCCGTCTTACTCAGTTTCTACGAACTGACACAAATGCTGTCTTATTTCACCATAACACAAATGCTTCACCATAATACAAATGTTTCCTTGCTTCACCATAAATTAAAACGAAATCCATCAACTCTGATTTGCTATACACGCATGCCATTTTTGACACTAACTACTAAAAAACTATTGTAAACACTATGACAATGACGACTGTAAATTCGTATTTCAGTATTCGGAGTCGCTGAGGCCACGTGGCTCTCCACGCGTATTACGAATAACGCTATAGACTACAGTTGTCCACCTATGTAACAGTTGAAAGTACTACAAATTCAATAATTTTTTTCTCGGAAGCTATAAGGATTTTACAAAATTTTTTTTACGATATTGACTCTATTTCTCTTGTCACATCTATTCCCAATTTTTTGGATAAGTTGTGAATCACCATGTACACAGGGTGTTTCAGAAAACATGAGCCAACGCTCGGGGGCAGATTCCTTACCTAAAAACAAAATTATTTTTTTATTTCCAAGGGCTTGCAAGTAGCTAAGTGCGGTCCTGTAATTCATGTTCAACATAATAATACCTAGGAATGTGTATTCGGTTATAAATAGTTTTCCAAAGGTGGGGGTCTCTAAGGCTCTATAGGTTGGGATCGCTGATTCCGAATCAGAGGTCCGTTGACCTCCATCATATCAGGTTCAAGGTCACTTGAAGGTCAAACTGTAAAAAAGCCGATGAAAAATCCAGAAAAATACATCCATAGGTTTTTGGGGTCCCTGAATCCGAATTCGTTGACTCCTATCACATCATAGTCAAGGTCATTTGTAAGACAAATCGTAAAAAAGCCGATAAAAACTCCTGAAAAATACATACAGGGTGGACCCGAGGTAATGGGCCAAAATTCATGAGTAGATTCCCCAAGCAAAAATATTGCGATATGGCCGAACTTACCTTGGTCTAAAAGTTGATAGTTAAAGAGATACAGGGTGTTAAATGTAAAATATTATTTCAGTTTTTTTTCATTTATTTCGTAACAAATGCAAATATCCTCACAAAATTTTGAGGTTTGGAGATCTTTGCGTAGAGGAATTGAAATCTGTTCACATTTTGGTTGTAGTTCATAGAGGGCGCTAGCTGCCGTAGATTCAATGTCTTGAAAACGACATAACTTTTTTGTACTTAAGGTATCTCATCTTTGGTATAAAATTCTTATTTTCCAACTTTTTTTACACAAAAAGGTATAATTTAGGTTGCATTAAATTACAATTTAGTACCTACAGGTACTAAATACATTATTTCGCGTTAAGGATTTATACTTTAAAATAAGACAATTTTTTAATAAACGCGTTGATAAATGTATTGAACTTAGAGGTGGACATTTTGAGCAATTATTGTCAAAAAGACATATTTTTTTACTAATGTTTACTATTTTACTGTTCATTACAATTTTTTATTCTAAATAAACCCTTGTTTTGACATATCTAAATTATTTTAATTATTTCAATTATTAGCATTGGAAGTTTCAAAGCCAAATATCTCGGAAACGGTGCGGGACAGCTACCTTCATAAAGTCTACCTTTTTGTGTAAAAAAAGTTGGAAAATAAAAATTTGATACCAAAGATGAGATACCATAAAGTACAAAAAAGTTATGTCGTTTCCAACAGATTCAATCTACGGCAGCTGGCGCCCTATATGAACTATAATCAAAATGTGAACAAATTTCAATTCCTCTACCCAAAGAACCCCAAACCCCAAAATTTCGTGTAGATATTTGCATTTATTAAGAAATAAATGGAAATAAAGTAAAATAATATTTTACATTTAACACTCAGTATCTCTTTAACTATCAACTTTTGGCCTAAGGTAAGTTCGGCTAAATCGCAATAATTTTGGCCCATTACATCGGGACCACCCTGTATATAAGTTTCTGGAAACGCTGAATCCGAATTTGGGGGTTATTTAATAGCTCAATGTCAATTAAAAATAAAACTGGTATTAGATTATGGATAACACCCGTATATCACTTCCGTACGCCATTAAAAAAACTGTATTTTCCTGCGGTGATATTATGAAATCTTCTTTTATATTATTTTTCTACCGCTGCTTTAATACTGCGCCATTATAATATTATATCTTCAGTATGGCGTTGTTTTGGTTTCGTCTTAGAAGCTTTTTATTTTTAATCCAACCCTCTCCCACAAAACGAAAATAAGGAACAGGAGTTCGTCAAACCCTCAACCCTTTAAAAAAATACGGAACTATAATTTACCGCGAGATGCAGCGCAACCAAAAAAAAACGTTCCCCTAAAACTATTAATTATATACGGCACTATAGCTTATATACCTTATACTTTTCATATGCAGAGTTCGGCGGGCTCATTTTAATTTTAGATTCAAGAAATTTATTAATGTGTCTTGAGGGAGCGCCTGTTTCGGCGGTGTTCGCTACGAAACCCTAGTTTCTCACGGCGTTTTTATGGGGCGGTTGTTTTTGTTTCAGCGTTTTCGTATTTTTAAAACATTACCTTGTTTTCTGTGTTTGACATAAAGGGGGAATCCCAAATTGCTGTAAAATCCACGGAAAATAAACACCGAGATTTATGTGTGAAATTTCTACCGTTTTCAGGGCAATCATGGCAAGCTAAGATCGTTGTGTTTCGAAAGTAAATTTAATTGTATCCATAATTTTGTCTTTTTGAATTTAATGAGTGGTTGTAGGCTTTTTAAACTCATAATGTTTTATTGGCAGTTATTTTTATGATTATTGTAATTCTATTTTATGTTTCTTTCAGGACTTAGTCACAGTTAATTAAATATATGAAAATGTAAATTTTACTTACTGTTATTGAATCTTTTTTAGATCTGTAAAAAAATCGGTGTGAGTGAAAGCAATAAAGGTACGAAGTGAATTCATTGAGTGAAATTATTGAGTACATTTTCAGTCAATATAGGGGATTTTGATCATTTTACTCATTTGTGATTATATTTAAACTAAAACTGAGTACTTTCACTCAAATATCGGTACTTCTTAAACAAATTCTTCACGTAAACTCGTATTTGGTGCACTTGTACCTAAATCAGAGTAAATATTTTCATTACTGACTGATCCCGCCCATTTTCATATCCAGATGTATTGTCTTTGTCTGTTCCCATCATCCCATTAGGTTATCTAGTGACCGTGGCATGGTGGATGGCTGTATAGCGTATGGTGTGCTTTCGAGTTGGACAAGTATCAGTTTATCTGGTTATTCTAGTGAAAATTGTATTTAAATGCAGTGATTTAATTACAATAATTAAATACAATATATTAAGTCTCGATTAATATTTGGTTAAACGAACGAATAGTTAAATTTTTATCTATAATTACGTATTTGTAACATACAATATAGCTTATGGTAATTTATTTATCCGATCAGTGAACCAATCGAGACCTACATTATTGTCTCTAATACAAATCTGTGTTGAAACCACCACGACTGTTTAGTAGTTTATGACAATGATATTTAAATTAAAATTTCAAGAAAATGTAAAGTGGTGCAAAACCACTGCAAACGTTAATAATTTATTTACACATTATGTACACATTGATAGACCTAATTTCAAATAACATGGCTTTTGCCCAAAAAATATACAAACTTGACAAATTACAAAAAAGTTATTACAAAATACTGATTTTCACCTCTTAACTTCAAGGGTTAATACTATAAAAAAATGTAGATTTGAAACATTATTTTTAAAATATCTCTCCTAATTTGAATGTTCATCATTTGCAGAACACGCTGTATAGCGTCTAATTAATTTCAACACTGTATATCCTAATTAATCATTTATGAGTGATTTATTTTTGCACTCAATATTTAGTTAATTAAAAACCAAGTCAGAGTAAAAAATAACTCAATAATAGTTACATTTAAATCACATTAGAGAAAAAGGCAACTCTGAATTGGTTTCATATACTCAAAATAGAGTCAAAAGTCACTCAATTGATAGTTAGCATTAACTCGGATTTGAGTAAATCTCACTCATTTCTGATGCAATAGTTTTACTGAGTTGTATTCATACTAACAGAGTGAAAATTTCACTCAATCTGGTGTGGACAGAAATTGATACATTATTGAGTAAAATTGAGTGAAATCTGAGTGAAAATTTTTTTACATTGTATAAATTAAACGATTTAGTAACTATTTTCCACAATTCAAATGCTGCCTTTTTGTAAATTAGTAAATGTACAGTGTTCTTCCTTGAATGACTAGGAACCTAAAAATACGGGTTTATAAGATACGAGTAGTGGATTTTTTTGCAAAATATCAGGTTTATGTAAAGTCTTTTAACGCAAAAGGAATTCAGAGGAGCATGGAGAAAGATTTCACCAAGATATTAAGGAAATAGAGCGCCGATGCCAAGGGAGAGGATGTATGTCGGAGGGTGGTGGAATTGTTTTTCCACCGCGGCACTTAGGCCTTATTAGGCCCCTTGTACACCCTCCTTCATTATTCGAGTACTTTTATTCAAACCATCCTATTTACTACATGGGTGGCTTGGTGGAAAGTCTCGTACAGTTTATGCATGATAGCATGGTCTTGAGTTACAGAGATTTTCTTTGCTCTGTTCTCATTACCATTTATCGAGGACCACACTCTCGGTCTCTGGTAGGCTGCCACAGCCACGTCCTCGAGACTGCCTTAGGTCACCCATCCAAATTCCAGCCTGCGTCCGTGATGCTTACCTCGGTAGATCGAAATCCACCGGCCAAGACACCCGGCTAGATGGTCCCCCAAGGGAGAGGATATTTTGACAACAAAATAGTTCGATACCACAAAAGTTAGTACTATACCGATACCATAATATTGACACATCGAGGCAAAAAAAACTGTTCTCAAGAATCTTAATAGACACAAACTCACTGCGTAAACTAATGTACCTACATGAGCATTAACTGACACATTGGTTTAAAGCTTACTTAATTAGTTTATCATGTTAAAACAATTAACTCGAGAACCACGGGCTCATAAGTTACAGCGTTCTTTCTTTAATCTTATTTGTTACTCAAATTTTAATACGAATAAATGTTTAACTTGAGTGTTTTGAGTTTAGAATTTAAGAGTATTTAACAATCTGTTTGAGTCAAAGGAACCCAAATTCGGATTCAGAGACCTCAAAAACGTATAGATATGTAGGTTTACTTTGTTGGCAATAGATTTTCTACATTTGACCTTGAACTGACCTTAACACAGACCTGATCGGCTCAAACGGACACCGTATTCGAATTCAGCTACCCCAAAAACATAGATATGTAAGTTTACTTTGTTGGCAACTGATTCTCGACATTTGAGCTTGAATCGACCTTAACCGAGAAATAGGTGGGTGAAATGGACACTGGATCCGGATTTAGCGACCTCAAAAACGTTAGATATGCAGGTTTACTTTGTCGGTAGTTGACTGACCTTAAGACAGACTTGATTGTGTCAAACGGACACCGAATTCAGATTCAGTGACCCCAAAAATAAATAAATATGCAGGTTTACTTTGTTGGCAATTGATTTTCGACATTTGTCTTTGAACCGACCTGAATTGAGAGCTAGTTGGGTCAAATAGACCCACCCCAAAAACGTGTAGATATGCAGGTTTACTTTGTCCGTAATTGATTATCTACATTTGATCTTGAACCGACCTTAACCCAGCGTTAATCTGGTCAAACAGACATCGGATTCGGAGTCAGCGACCTCAAAAACGTATAGATAAGTAGGTTTACTTTGTTGACAATTGATACTCTACATATAACCTTGAACTGACCTTAACCCAGACCTGAGCGGGTCAAACGGTCACAGGATTTGGATTCACCGACTCGGAAAACATGTAGATATGTAGTTTGCAATTGCTTTTCTACGTATAACCTTGAACTGACCTTAATCCAGAACTAATCGGGTCAAACAGGCACTGGATTCGGATTCAGCGACCCCAAAGACATACCAGGGTCTTGCGGGGCTACGTTATGAGACTTGAAGAAAGTTTATACATCCTTCAAAATTTGAACCGTTGGTGCTACCTGTTCCTGAATGTTTTTCAGAATAAAACTGGGACACCCTGTATATTTAACCGAGTATCAATATTATTAAACTCAGTGTGAAAACCTGTAATTAAAAAACCGTTTTTATAGATTTATTGCTTATACCGCCATGCCAAGACAGTTTTATGTAAAAAGTGTAGCTATTTGTCGTGTTCTTCAACGGTGTTAAAACCAGTTGATTAAATAATAAACCAATATACTTATATCTTTTAACAAAATCAATCCCTTGACTGGTTAATTTTATTATTTTTTAATATTTGCATTACATTTTTCTTTCACATAGATAAATATAGGTATAGATAAAAGATTACAAACACATCAGTTATGTGTAAAGCTGTCTTAATAAAGAAATATGGTCACGACTATTAAGAAATCCTAAAAATAAATTGAAGGATGTAAATAAAAAAATAATTACAAAAAAATGTATTTAATTTAATTTTACATTAATTTAAAATTAAAAGGGATGGTCATGGTAATAGTGAACACTTTTTTTAAAGGGATTATCAAAGTTTGATTGAAAAATATTTACAGTGTAATCAGTACAATGTACAAATTATAGTGTGATCATTGTAGGCTAAACTGTGATTAAAATTTTAAATGTACTGCCACAAAATTCCTCAGAAATTAGTAAATCCAAGAGTCTAGACACAATCGTCTTTAAATCCCCATTTTGGGCTTATATTTACTTTCCTGAATACTTTCTCACACATCTAGAGTTGTAAAAAGGGGTTAAAAAGTGAAAACACGTTATTTGACATCGAATATCATTTTTTATACTTAAAAAATGTAAAAACCCCTTTAATAGCCGTCTGGCAAGGTACCTACACGTCTAGAGTTTCGTTTTTCTGAAATATTAAACCACACACATAATAAAGATCAGGTATAAAAAATAGTACCTCTTACATCATTTAGTATTTTTACCCAGGTAAGAAGTTGAGACGGCCGTTTCGGCCTAGACGCACGGATTAGACAGAGACGGATGGAGACGATGGCTTATAGTGGATTATTTAGGGACCGAAAGATGTGCCTATAAAAAAAATAGGAAATGGAAAAAGTATGTTTCCTATAGGGTTAAGGAACTCTTGTTTTCAAATATCCGACCAACGATTTATCAAATAAATCATTTGTGTATTCTCTATTTATGGAAACGTCCAGATAAGAATAAGCGGCTATTTCTGTTATCGTGATATCTAATCCTTCCTTTTAGGGACATAATATTTATAACGATGGTTATAGAATATTGTTATACAGTTTGGTAAATATATAGAGCTGCTATATATTTTAGTATAAATTTATTTTTGTTATACAGGGTGATTCAGTTACAATATCATTCATTTTAACTACGTACTCCAAAGGCATTTCGCTCATAACACAACATTTTTGATATAGAGGGTGTCCCAGAGCTACCTTTACAGGCATTATCTTGGAAACTAGTCTAGATAGAAACAAATGTCACATAGAAAAGGCTTTCTGCTTAAAAAGATGTGTTTAATCATTTTATTTTCAAATATACAGGGTGCCCCAAAAATATGGTATATTGCGGAACTTCATTTTTTTAAATGGAACACCCTGTATATTTTAAAGTTTTTGGGTTCTCTTTATTTCTGAACATATTTGATTAACCATGTTCTATACCTATCTTCATCCGACGTTTTATAGGTTAAAGGGATCAGCTGTGCGAGCGATCACTTAGCATCGTTTAGCTATATACCTGACAAGGACTGCCAACTTACAAATAATACTCGTGTACTGTTGCCAAGTTTCTGTTGCAACTTGTGGCATTTATTTATGCATATTGGTTAAATAATAATAATTGAAAGAAGGAAATATACAGGGTGTTAAAAAAAGAGTGTAAAATATTTCAAGAGGTAATAGTATGAACCAAAATAAGCAGAAAAGTCTTAATAAACATGGGTCCGCAAAGTAACGGTTGCGGAGATATGGACCACTATTCGTTTTTCAAACATTTTATTTTATTAGGAATAAACCGACAAAGGAAGCTTTTAACAAACAAAAAACAAAGTTACAGAAGATGTTCAAAGTGCCCTCCGTCCATTTCCAAGCAGGCACGACATCTTCGTCTCAACGATATTCGAACTCTTTCGAAAACACCCTCCTTGGTTTGGATTTCTTGACACTTTTGATTAATCCGTAGCTGCAGCTCTTCCAGGCTATTTACAGGAGTACCATACACTAATGTCTTCAAATATCCCCAAACAAAGAAATCTAGAGGGTTCAGATCAGGCGATCTTGGAGGCCATAAAACAGGTCCGGCCCTTCCTACCCATCTATGTGGAAAAGTTTGGTGTAAATGCTCTCTAACGGCCATGGAAAAATGAGCTGGAGCACCATCATGCTGGAACCACATTTGTTGCCTCTGATTCAAAGGAATGTCTTCCAAAAACTCATACAGTGTGTTCTGCAGAAAGTTGAGGTAAGCAGCGCCTGTTAATCGGTTTGGTAAAACAACAGGACCTAGAAACCTGTCACCTACAATACCCATCCAAATGTTTAATGAAAAACGTGCCTGATGTCCAGATTCTATTAGAGCATGAGGATTTTCGTCGGCCCAAATATGCGTATTGTGAAAATTAAACACTCCATTTCTTGTGAACCCGGCCTCATCAGTAAAAAGAATGTTTGCAAGAAAACGAGGGTCTTCAGCATCATGACGTAGAAACCAGCGGCAAAAAACCAAACGTGCTTGATGATCATTTATTGGATTTAAGGCCTGTACTCGTTGCACATGGTATGGATAAAGCAGTTGCTCGTGAAGGATTCTCCAAACAAGAGGACCACTAATTCCTACCTCGGCTGATATTCTCCGCACACTCGTACCTGGATTCTGCTCTACCAGTGCTAGAATTTCTTCTTCTGCTCTAGGAGTGGATACCGACCTTGGTCTTCCGGATAAATGGCACTGTTTGCTCAAGGAACCGGTATCACGCAATCTTTGGTGAATTCTTCCAAACATGCGTTGTGAAGGAATCTGGCGATTTGGATAAGCGTCAACATAAAGACGTCGCGCTTCGGTGGCGTTCCCATTAGCACGACCATACATGAAATGCATGTCTGTTAATTCTGCGTTAGAGTAACCAGCCATAGCGAAAGAAAACTTGTGCACTGAGAACAACTGTCAAATACGTACTGTTTATTTCACTAAACATCAACCAACTATTATAAGAAAATACACAACGTTTTTGCAAAATAAAAAAAGGGGCTAAAAAACATAAAACATTCCATATCTCCGCAACCGTTACTTTGCGGACTCATGTTTATTGTGGCTTTTCTGCTTATTTTGGTTCATACTATTACCTCCTTAAATATTTTACACTCTTTTTTTAACACCCTGTATAATTATAGGTATTTTAAACTCGATTTTATTCAGTATCTCAATCAATATGTTTCTTTGCATTGGTATCAATAGGTATACCCCCCGCGTCCCGCTTCCCCCCCCCCCCGCCCCTTCCTGTGAAGTACCTGATTCTCCTTAAAACGATGTTTTTTGTAATTAGGCTTGAGAGTTTAAATTCACTGATTATCTGCTTCCATAGTTACAGATATTATGTTTATTCTATTATTCTCTTAGTACTTTTGTAATTATTTGTTATTATTATTTGTATTATATAATTATTTGTATTATTACTACGAGTATTTCCGGATCGGTCTAAACATCATAATGTTTGTTGTATTCATATGGTATGCTATACTTGCTTTTTGTTTTTAATTTTCAACATCACTATTTGGGCTATTCGCTAATGACTCAGCATAATAAAAAATTGAATATTATGAACAATAAATTAGAAAATGTTAATAAATTGTTAGTAAATTATTTAATTTTTGGATAGTGCCTGTTGTTAATTTTATTCTTTGGTAAAAGTTACGAAGGAGCTCCATTTTAAGCAAAATTAACAAAAAAAAAAAAAATTCCAGAAAAATATATACTATATTTTTTTTGTTCGATTGTTTCTTTCTAAAGTACCGTCAAATACAAATTATAAAACCGTCTTTAATGTTTGTTTCCGTTGCAGCTCAGCGGTTGCACTTCGCGAACCGCTCGGTCTCGTTTCAGTGAGGGCTTTCGATATTAAATATGGCCGTGTTTAAAAATACCCATAAAAATATGTTATTTCTCATTACTTAAAACCCCGAATCCGCTCCTTTCTTAATTTAAAATGAGTCTGTACGGTTTCCGGCTTTGTAACCCTTTAAGCGCGGATCCATCTGGGACGCGCACTACAAAAACTTATCAAAAAAATTATATAAAATATGCCATATGCTCTCTTTACATCGCTTTGGGTATGGGGGAAATGCACTCCATCAAAAATAAAAGGGTTATTTTTAACATTCCTTTTCGTGGAGTGCGATTTGCCGGCGCATATCGGCATCTCATATTTACGGGTCGAATACGTGTAATTAGTTGCTGGGCCAATTAATAATTATGGCGGGATAGTGGAACAGTAGCGTAGGGGTCGTACAGGTCACCGCAGGGGTCAACGAACAGCTTTTGATATGGATACGGGGTGTATTTAAATGATGGAACACAAACGTTTGTAGACAATCTATGACCAAAACTTGATTGTTGAGCCAAACATACCTTAGTCCAAAGTTTATCTAATTATTTATTTATTTATCCACAATCACCTATAATTGGACTTTTATCCACACATATGAACCGTCTAAAGTGATACTTTATCCATTAGTAGAATGAAGCAAATTTATTTCACTAGTAGAGTAATGAAAAAATAATAAACCAAATTTTAGTTATTTACTTCTTATCATTAACATTTACATTTATAGTAATGGACATTTCGTTTTTTGTTTTATCACATTTAACTTCCTTTCCGTTAATTACAACCCTTGTAGCATTGTTGCCATCATTTTCGGAAAGCATAACATCTGCCGAAGTTTGTGAAGAATTTGCACAAGTTACGGATGTCTCTTTTTCAAAGAGCATCTATATTTTCCTTGGATTTTCCTTGCAATATCAAGTTTGTTAGATATTGACTCCTCAACATAAATTTCTGCTACAGAGGTGCTCTTCCATCCACCATGTCGTTTGATGGTTGTAAGATCTGCATCTTTATTGGCCAATAAAGTTGTTCAGGTGCCCCTCATACAATGGCCAGTATATGCTCCTGGATTTACGATATTCTGGAATGAAGCAACTATTGTGGGTACCCTCGCCAACGTGTTGATTCCAACAGGCTGAGAAGTACATTTTTTATTGATGTATCTTAAAAAGAATCGTGTGTTAGTCGAATTGGGCGCAGAGAAATATATTTTGTGCACATTTCAAAAGCATTCACGCAAAATCCTTCTTCTATAATTGTAAATATCTTGAAATGCTCGTCTTGGTGTCAGGTATTGAAACAAGTAGGTAACTGCCAACGTTCGTCCCTATTACAGGATAAGGTAAAACAGAAAACCTTAGATAGATAGATAGATATATTTATTAATCCAACTAGAGCATTACAGCTTTGCTATGGGATAAGTCTACTCTACATAATACAATATAATTACATGTTAAAAAAGGCATATAGGCCGATCCACATTAATTACAGTACAAACAATAAATAAGTAAAATAATAAATACACTATAAACATATGATAATAATATATACAACCTACAACAGATTAAAATAAGCTAACAGCTATTGTCAAAAAATTCCTGAACAGAGCATGCACAAATTTTTAAAAAATATATTTTAACATTTTTTCTAAATAGATGAAAGTTATTTATGTTTTTCAAATGTTGAGGTAAATGGTTAAATAACCTCAGTCCCAAAACATTGTGAGCTTTTAAAGTCATGCCGAGGCGTTTGAAGGGGACACAAAAATTATGTTTGTTACGAGTATCATGACAGTGGACAGATACATTGGTAGTAAAACGTTCTTTCTTTTTAGAAATATATAACAATATTTCGAAGATATACAAACTTTTCAACGGGAGAATCCAAACTAAACTAAACTAAATTTAAAAAGAAAAAAGACTAACTACTGCACAAAATAGAGCAATCAAAATATAAAATCCATACAAAAGAACTTAAGATAAGGATTGCATTTGAATGAAAAAATATATCAAGCCGATCTTCATACTTTTGATAATTGGAAATCATTTAATAGAGAGGAGATGCTATTAATAAATTGGTACGAAGTGTCGGTAATTGTAAAGCAGAGAATTTTCAAAAACTCAGTGGCGCCGAAATTCTTGGATTCTTAGTGAGGGTATCTCCGTTATTGGATAGGTACATTATATAAGTTGCAGTATTAAGTAAATTTTTATCATTTCCTTTACAAAAACCTCCTTCTGAAAGAATAAATTTTACAACGGTAATATCGACTTCATACAAATTTTTATGTTGAAACACCAAATTAAAAAAAAAACTGCTCTACTATTGGACCTAAAAATAAATAAAGCTCGCTTTCTCCACCTTTTAAAAGTCTGCAGCTCCCTTAAGGAGCATTTTAGAGCATACGTTCAAAACGACTTATTTTCTAATTTTGATCAGTGCTATCACTTTCCGATGTCCGGGATACTATTTTTTGACTCCCGGTATAAAATCGTGTATTAAGAATTGCCAAGTCCGATTACAATAACAGATGCTAATATTTGATTAAAGATAATAAGAACGTTACCAGGTATTATTAAAAAATATAAATGATTTGCCAGTGAAAAAAAATCAATCATTAAACATATCCTTATAAAAACATTGATTACATTCATGACAGTCTAACTGTTGTTTAATTTAAAAAAGGCTTCGGAAAGTTTTGTACATTTATAGACAGGAGTGGACTAGGCGCTTTTTTTATGAAATTCGCTGTAAAAAAAATGTAAACCAATACAAAAAATTGAATACAAAAAAATACTAGAAGCTGCAACTTTATTCAGTGATTCTGCATATACTTAGGTATATCCAAGTAGACCACAATAATTTGCTTTATTGGAAAAGTACCTAGGCCTACTATGCACCAGTTATTTTTTCCATTTCTTTGTATCAATAGACATCGCTCTGTTCTTAAGAAGGAACCGAGTTCCAGAGTTTTTAAAACTTACTTTAAACATAGTGAAACACGCCTACTATGTCGTGATTCAAGAGAGACCATATTTGAGTGAATTTTCTTTATCTCTCTCAGTACTCTCAAAGGAAAAACAACATTTGTTTGAACAAAAATTTTGTAGTGATTGCAAATAGTCACCCCCCAGTTACAGACTATAATTTCCTTAGCCTTAGCTAGGAACTTTTGACCTGCCCTGTCGTCCTCGGGCTAGCCTCTGTGGGGACGGACAGTCAGATTTATTGTTTTTAAAACATACTTCTCAAATGTTTAATATTTCTGCGAAAACAAAAAGTAAACAATGACATAAATGACACCTTTTTTACTTAACTGGGTATTTCTGCCTCACTGACGAGAAAATTTTTTAATAAACTTGCTCCAAAAGGATTGGATTGATTTTCATATACAGGGTGTTTGGTAAGTCGATGCAGGAGTTTATAGTACAAGTGATTTGTGATATATTTCCTTAATATACCATATTCCGAAAACGCTTAGTTACTGATCTATAGGGTGATAAAGTTTTAATAAAAAAATGCAAATTTATAAATATTGCGGAAACCGCTCAGAATGTTTTATTGAAATTTTACAAGCTTTGATATTTAACAACAATACATGTTTTACAATAAAAATATTGTTTTTTCGTTTCACCAGTGGCGTGCGCACACAGAAAAAATGATACGCCACTGATTTTTCTTTAAATAAAAATTACTTATTAATTCCTTGTTCAATTTGGAAGAGAAAAGGTATCTCGACTGTTTTTCTTATGTCGCACCACTTTCGAGTAAAAAAAATTAAAATCGATTTATTGCATGGCGTAATCCGGTTTCAATAATTTGAACAATTGCAGAAATAATCAAGATTAACTTCCATTCTTGAATGTAAAAGTACCATTTTGCGTTCTAGACACAAAAATAACTATTTTTCTTATTTTAAAAAAATCCTGTTTACTTTGGAACGAGCGTAGTGTGTATAAAAAACAGTTTATACAATTTTCAAGTGAAACTTTGTAAATTAAATGGTGATACGTAAACAATTTCAATTGTGGTAGGAATTATTCCAAATCTATGGCGTGGGTTTTTTCACTCGTTCGCCAAATTCTGTTTTAATGGTTCCCCAAGAAATTCCACATTCTTAAAAAATCAAACAAACACACACACACACACACACCCGGGCCTCTCCACGCATTTTAAGAACATTTTCAAGGCTGTCAGGGGCCGAAATGATTAATCTTATTTAAGAATTTTTAACCGGCTTTTTTACGTTTTCTGTATAACTTTTTTAACGAATGATAAATGATTTCGAATAATAAAATATTCCCCATTGACGTACAACAATTCATTTATTATATTTCTTCCGTTCCGTTTCTTTTTAGTTTACTATTTAACTGGAAAAATAACCATATAGGATTCGGGTCCGGAGAGAGACAGAAACATAATTATTTTTATTAATGATTTAGTTTGGGTCTATACACGGGAAAGGTTTTTAGAAAAGGGTTAAGCTAATGGTCTTCTGGAAATTAGACACACTCGGTGATTTGAATATTAGAAGGGCTATCGATTTTGGTAGATTTTACCCCTTTGATTTACATTTTATTTCGATAAATCACTTATCGAAAGCATGTGTACCTGTGGGAATTTTCGAAATAATTACAATTACAATGCAAAAGGGTTGTTGAGTTTGGCGGTTGAAAATCCGTTACAACAATCATACATCAAGACCACTTCGGTGAATCGTTTAATCATTATATTCTGGAATATTAAATACCAACTTCCTCCTCAATTGTAAGTACGTCTACAATTTAAAAATATTTAAAGGAAAAAATCCAGTGATATTAAATCACTATTACTACACTATTATACAGGGCGATTCGCAAATGGTGACCAAAACTCTCCCTCGTATTCTTTGGTGAATTTTAAGGGGAGTCTTTCCTATAAAGTTTTTTTCTAGGACGCTTCATTAAAAAGATACAGGGTGTTAAACTTCAAATATATTTTAAATTTTTTTAAATAATTTAAAAACTAGTAAGTGAAATAATTTGAAATTGGGCACATGTATTTATGAAAACATTGTCCAAAATCTGAAGGATTTTCCTAAAATTTACATGCTACAGTGGCGGAGATATAGGGTATCGATGTAATATTTTTATAAATAAAATAGTACGCCACTGCTTTACGGTAACAACCATAATATTTTCGGATTCGTCTTTCAATTTTCTACAAATTAATACTCTTTTATGTTTTTCGAGAAAAGCCTGATTTTCGAGTAAATTTTAAAAAACCAACTGAAAACATTTTTACTTAAATGATAAGTAGGTAGGTACTAATCATTCGGTTATTTATTCGAATAAAGAAATTAATAACATTAGTCATAATTTTAAAGATTTTATTTTAGTAAATGCTCAAAAATACCTGTTTCTACGAACACAGGCCCGACATCTTTTTAATAACAAAAATGTAATTTGTTCGAAAAAAATTAAAAATATTTTTTGAAGTTAACACCCTGTGTATTTTTAACGAAGCGTCCTAGATGAAAACTTTATAGGAAAGACTATTTTTAAAATTCACCAAAGAATACGCGGTTTCATTTATGGTCACCATTTGTGAATCACCCTGTACATACTATTATACACTATCACTATTAAATCAGGGATCCCCGTTGTCCACTAGATCTTTCTTCTACAACACAAAGGTGTTAAAATACAGGGTGTGACATTATAACATGTGAAAAATTAAAAACGTTTTCCTAGTCCAAGTCCAAGAAAATTTTGTTATGTAACTATTTGTCCTGGAAGCAAAACAAATGTTATGTTTTTCTAAATATCTTCTGAACAAATAAAGATATTCAAACCGGATTTTCTGCACAATACAGGAATAAAGTGGGGCAGAGTGTGAAAAAATTATATTTAAGATCAAACTGAATTTTCCGGACTTCTAATGTTCCTTTGAATTTTAAGTTCTAAATAAATAAATACGTTTCTACACATTTTTTTTTAAATAAATAGTTGTAGAATTATTTTCGATCCGTTGGTTTCTGTGAAAAAATTATTATAGGGTAAAAAAATAATTCGAAAATTATTAGTATTTCGAATAAAATGGAATAGACCTTTTTTCTTTGAAATACAATAGGGAATCAATGATCTTACAGAATATGTAAAATACTCAGTAACGTCGAGATTCTAGGATTCTGCAATATTTACGCCGCTGGTTAATACAATTGTATACAAATTAAGAGAATTTTTATTTACTTTATTGTATAACCTGTTTAAAAGCTCATCACATCAGGCCTCTCAATACACATACCTTCCAAATTTGAATACGATGTGTCTATTATCACATTATTTGTTACAAATAAATAATTTTAGGCAATATAATACGAAGAATATAAAAACCAAATCATGATATTTGCTGAATCTCGCATTTTATAAGCGTAAGCCTTCTCGATTAAGCCCGTACCCCGAGAGAGTTCGTGAGAAGGTCTAAGGAACTGTAAAAGGAAAAAAGCATCGTTTAGCATGTGTTCCAGTTATTCCATATTTCATTTAAATGATTTGAGTCATGTCTGCAGTCCTCCAGAACAGCCTCCCTATCTCTAAATCGCCAACTTCCGACCGAATCTGCGTAGGGTAATGGACTTTAAAATCTTTCTTTCCGAAAATCATTTAGCAAGTTTTTTCATCGGGGCATTTGCGGGGTAATTTATAATAAAGCAATGACAAATCTGTTAAAAATAAATTTTATTCATTTCTTATTTAGAGAACAATCTAATTAATTTTCATAACTTTGTATATTATACAGGGTGTAACTAAATAGGAGTAAAACATTTAAGGGGGTGATTCCTCATCGAAAAAAAGATAGGATCTTTCATATGAAGAAACTTCATTGGAGCATCCCTTGTTAAGATACAGCCCCTTAAAGGGGGTACATAAAATTTGTTTAACAATTTTTTTCACAAGCACTAAACAAGTTACAATATTGAAATTAACCTGACATTTTCTACTACCAAAAAGACACTTAGCCAGTAATTTATTTGGTTTACCCCATGGTAGTAAGGGGTGGAAAACGCAACCCCTAAAATTTATTTCCAACGTAATTTTTTGTCTTATTATTTTTTTACCATTTAAAAAATTATTTCCGATAGCCTGTTTCATTCTAAAAAAAAATGTCTCTTGAATTTTTTGCCCAAATTAAACCAGTTCGCAGTAAAAAATTATTTTACGAACAACTACAGAGATACATCGTCATAAATGCGGACTGGATTTACTGTTATTTTGTAGTTACTACCTGCATTAAATGATTAAAGGGGAATAATCAAAACTAATTTAATAATAACAAAACATACAACATGTAGAAATCATAGTAAATGTTCAATATGTCTACCTTCAGACATTACGCATGCGTCTAGACGTCGGCGCATTGAGCCACGTATTCGCTCAAATATTCCTGGAGTCTCTCTAATTACCCTGCACGCATCGATAATGCGGTTTCTTAAGTCCTCTACATCGCGAACAGGAGTACGATAAACCAAATGCTGCAAATGGCCCCAAGTAGACAAATCCAGAGGATTGAGATCCGGGGATCGAGCGGGCCAATTCTGTGGTCCTCCTCGACCTATCCACTGATTTGCATATGTTTCAGTTAAATGCTGACGTGCTACTTGACTAAAATGGGCGGGAGCCCCATCATGCATAAAAACCATATCCCTTCTGACGCCCAAAGGAACTTCCTCCAGCAGTACGGGGGGATGCACTTTTCTTAAAAATTGAACGTATGCCTCACCATTTAATCGAGGAGGTAGAAAATGAGGCCCAATTAAATAATCCCCAATAACTCCGACCCACACCTTAAGAGAAAACTGTTCTTGATGGTTAGTTTCGACAATAGCGTGATGGTTTTCATCAGCCCATATGTGGTAATTATGAAAATTAATAATCTTGTCCCGAGAAAAACTACATTCGTCTGTGAATTCGATCGTCTTCAGAAAGTCACGATTTCTTCTAATCATTTCCAGCATCCAATTGCAAAATTCAAGACGGTTCGGAAAGTCTCGCGGTAACAGTGCCTGTACTCGTTGCAGATGGTAAGGGTATAAGAGATGTTCCTTTAAAATTCGAAATACCGTCATATGATCAACATTTAGCTGGAAAGCAATCTTTCTAGTACTGGTAGTAGGTTGTTCTTCTATCAAATTAAGTACTGCTGCCTCAAGCTGTGGTGTTCTTACTTCTCGATGGCGACCACAATCCTGCGTTCTTTTGTTGAATGAACCATATTCACGTAATCGTTGATGAAGTCAGACAAATATTCTATGTGAAGGATGCTGCCGTTGAGGATACATTTCAGCATATCTTGTAGAAGCTTCTAACCCATTCCCCTGCGACAGACCGTAAACGTAATGCATATCAGCCATTTCCTCATTTGTGTATGCCATTTTAATAACAAGTGAATTATTAAAGTAACAAATTAAGAACAGAACAATACACAATTAGTATTACTTCAATTTCAAAAATTTACAAACTGACAGCTTGATTCCAATTTAATTGTCAGTATCGCTAATGGCGGCCTACTAGATAAATTAGTTTCGTATTTTCGTTTTATGGCGATATGTATCTTGTTCGTAAAATAATTTTTTGCTGCGAACTGGTTTAATTTGGGCAAAAAATTCAAGAGACATTTTTTTTTAGAATGAAACAGGCTATCGGAAATAAATTTTTAAATGGTAAAAAAATAATAAGACAAAAAATTACGTTGGAAATAAATTTTAGGGGTTGCGTTTTCCACCCCTTACAACCATGGGGTAAACCAAATAAATTACTGGCTAAGTGTCTTTTTGGTAGTAGAAAATGTCAGGTTAATTTCAATATTGTAACTTGTTTAGTGCTTGTGAAAAAAATTGTTAAACAAATTTTATGTACCCCCTTTAAGGGGCTGTATCTTAACAAGGGATGCTCCAATGAAGTTTCTTTATATGAAAGATCCTATCTTTTTTTCGATGAGGAATCACCCCCTTAAATGTTTTACACTTATTTAGTTACACCCTGTATTCTAAACACTGGAAAAAAATTCAAACAATGTTTATTAAATAGATTTATAACATAATTAAACCCTATATTGGAAGCATGGAAGATATGAGATTAATCTAAATTTGAAGTAATATATAGGGTGTCCCATTTAAAGAATAGTATGTTTGGTCCACCCTGGTAATACGTAACACCCTGTATATACGAAAATAATTTTAAAATGTGCAGTTTTAAGTCGGCTACAATTTTTGTAAATAACTTTTTTTGATATCTTCTATAATAAAGGGGATATCGTACTTCAACACACTAATGCCGCACCCCGTATGTAACTTGCGTTAAATCACCATTACTTGTATGATGTAATTTTATATCATCTACTGTGACGTCAAAATAACCAATGTAATTTTACATTAAATTTTAATGTGTGTAGGGACTTTTTCTTGTAAATTAATTTTTCCCTCCAATCTCGAGTCTTTTTGTTGCCCATTTCAAAATTTGGTCACTGTTGACAATATACGCAACGTACACGATATTATTTACTTTAATATATTTGAATAAAATGTAAATGAACCAGGCACGTCTCACATGGAAATCACCCATTATATTTGCATTTACATCTATTCCAATCGACAAGAATCAATTTGTCCGGAGGATTATAACATTTTAATACAACTATAAGTTTGAATTTAAATGTTAATTCCGAGTGCATCCTAATGGTCGTCTTCTCGGTTCACACAGGTGTAGACAAATAGTCCCGCGATCATATAATTAACTGATATCTATCTGAAGACCATAAATTTCAATTTCACCAGGATTATTTTTTCAAATAAAATTATTTAGCCGTATAACTTAAGCTTTTCTAGCTACTGTATTGGATTTAAATTAATTTCGTTGTAAAAAATTAATTTTATGGGATATTATGACAGCATTAATTACTATTTACGTTATTTATATACTTTAGCGTCTTGACTGGAATGGGCCGGTCAACGAGATCTAAGTATTACAAAAACTTTTTCATCTTTATCGACACCAACAAATGGAGTGGATTATTTTCATTTAATTCAACAATTATACAGGACGTAATTTCGAGTGCGGGTCATATTTACACAAAGGCTACCTTTGACCTTTAGAAATCAATCGTTTATTTTATAAAATTTTTAAATGTTTTTTTAAATAGTTTTATTCATTTTTCGAGAAAAACAAAGGTGAAGCTCGTGAGACAAAACGGGGGAAGTAAATTTAAAAATTTTAACTGTCACAAGATATCAAAACAACTTTATTAATTTTTGACACGAAGTTTTATAACCAGTACAGTTTAAATTAATTCACCGACATGCGTTCTTTAATATCAGCAAGGCAATATGTTGAAAAGTTTCCAAATCGACAAGCTCCTCCTCTTCCTCCTCCTCTTCCTCTTCTTCTTCTTCTTCTTCTAGTGATTGGTCTCAATCAAGTCCCGTAGCACCGCGGTGCTACGTCTCACTACTCACTCATATTCGGCACAGCTGTAAATTAGCTTGCCAAATCGCCCGACCTGAATTTTTCAGATTTTTATTTTTGGGGATTCACGAAAGACAAATTTATATTACATGAGTACAAATTCGCCAGGAACTATTTGCACGAACCGAATCTCGTGTCTACAAAATATTGGAGTTTTGTTCAAGGCGTGGCAATAATTTCTTCGACGTATAACCTTATGCATAGAAGAAAATTGCGGGCATTTAATAATTTTATCCAACACTTGTATACAGGGTGTCCCGGAAATGGTAGGCAATCTCTCGGATATGGATAGATAATGAGAAAATAATGTCACAAGTTCATATAAAATTTTTTCCTCCGGGCTCACCCTGTAGAGTTATTAGCTCTTGAAGTTGAGAATTAAAAATGTTTTTTTTGCTGTAACTTCTGTATTTTTCAATAAATTTTGAAAATTTTTTGGATGGGAAAGCACCCTCCACCAAAATTTCTAGAAAAAAATTGTTTGTTCCACTATACCCCAAATTTTCCATCAATTTATAAAAATTTATGGTATTTTACATAAAAAAGGTATGCTTGTTGAATATCCATAAAACAGATATTTTTTGAGATAAACCCGTTTAAAGAGGAAGGTACCATTTAGTTTGAGACATTTTATTTAAATGAAACACAGATTTAATCGTGTTTGGCTTTGACATGTCAGAGTATGCCAAAGGCAATTAAATTGTCAAACTTGTCAAATACCAATGCCAATACCATGGCCAATGAATAGGTCCACCGCGACCTATCCAGCGATTAGGGAAAAAATAAAACTGTTCGAAAGTGCCAGAACTGCCACACCCTGTATATACGTTGAATAATATTATTAAATTTCGTTGTTTGGTACTTTTGTTGTAATTAAACGTACGATAACACTTAAAATTTTAAATATATTTGGTTTTAGATAAGCGTTATTTTGGTAACCTTTGGTGAAACAATATTTTTTTTCCGTAGGAAAACATAATTTTAACCAAAATTTATAATAAAGCGAAGATTAGATAATACTTTAAATATTTTTTTAATAATAAAATCGAAAACATTAAGGCGTTTATCGCTAGTTGTTGTTTTTACATATTTCGTGAAATTTCTTGATAATTATTATCTATTGAAAATGTATATTATGCAACTACTTCATTTGTTGGGAACGCTCCAGTTGAAAAAAATTGTGTTTCAAGTGTACATCTGTGACTTTCTGTAATACGGTGGGCGGTAAGATATTTATAAAACAATAACCAGTCGCTTTACTAACAACAAATCACTTAAACAATACCTACATCGATGTTATCCATATGATATATCAAAAATTCTATAAAAGTGAGTTGGTACAAATAAATGTAATAATGGTAATGATGAAAATTTAAAAAGAAATATCCTAATTTAACATCCCCAGCGATACTCTTAAGAAAACCTGCTCGAAAGCTCTTAAGATTACCTCAACAAAAAATTTCATAGGAAATTAGTAAGGATCATCATCATTAATTAAATA
This sequence comes from Anoplophora glabripennis, assembly GCF_000390285.2. Taxonomy (NCBI): domain Eukaryota; kingdom Metazoa; phylum Arthropoda; class Insecta; order Coleoptera; family Cerambycidae; genus Anoplophora; species Anoplophora glabripennis. Next base: position 363,664 of record NW_019417201.1, on the reverse strand, counting down.
CATTGATCTACACCCCTTCTAAAGTGCTTTTAAGACATTTTAGGCCAGTGCTCCGAAAAAATAGAATCTTCCATTAAATCGATCATTTTTTCAAATTTGTAAATTGCTGCTTCGTCATTGTATTCGATAAGAGGGTTTTACTAATTATATGGAAAGTTACAAGACCCTAGGGGGTTTTAGAAAACGTGCTAAGATTGTCTAATTAGTAGAAACTGGAAACAGTTAAGTTTAATTCACAGTAGTAAGTTTTGTAAACAAGTGTGTAAAGCGACACTTTTCTGGCAAAATGATTTTTTCTGCTGTTTTGGAAAATCAACGATTATTTTGTAAATATTGCGAAAAGTACCAATGTTTGTAGTTTTTTTTTGGCTCAATACATGCCCATGAGACCTGTAAATTTTTTTATTCGATCGGTCGAACCGTTTTTCTTTCCTGAATCGTCAGTTTTATAAAAAATTAAAATAGTAGATTTATTGCTCCTTAAACAATTAATAATTAAGATGAAACACATTTTTTTTCGTCATTTTTCTCACAATTTCGGGTTAAATACTCAGTAGATATAGAAGAACAAAATCAAAATTTGTAAAAAAACATTCCAAAAATTTTATTAAAATTTTTTGCTTTCTCTTTTGCACAATTTTACATTGAATATTTCAAATGAAGAGAAAAAAACATTGTTTTTCAAATTTAAAAAGTTTTTTCAAAATTTTAAATTTTTTTCGATATTTCATGAGCATTTAACACGAAATTGTTAGAAAAATAACGCAAACAAGTTGATGCGTATTAATTATTAATTGATGTTTAAGGAGCAATAAACTGCTCCTTTAATTTTTTATAAAACTTTGACGATTCAGGAAAGGAAAACGGTTCGACAGATCGATTTCAAAATGTATACGCCTCATTGAGATAAAAAAAACCTACAAACATTGGTACTTTTCGCAATATTCACAAAATAGTCAAACTTCAAGATGCTTCCTTTTTTTCTCGATACGACGATTTATTCACTTACAAATTTTTAAAAACCACTAAAAAATTTGGAAATTTTTTATAAAGTAGATTTTTTGGATAATAATGTGTTTTTATTTCATTTACAGTACAGTAAAGTACAAATCATAAATAAACTAGAGTATAAATAATACAATTATAAACACCTTGGTACAAAAAAAGAATTAAATAATTTTTTTATAATGATGTACAAGATGGTACGCTTTTCCGAAAAGTCATATTCCGCAATTAAATTTTCTTGTAATTGTGTCGGAGTAACTCGACATCCTTCCATTTTATGAAAATATATCATGTTTCTAAATTAATTTGTTCCCATTCTGGTATGTTGATTTTTGTACATATTCTCTCGCGTTTTTTTAGGAGAACAAAAATTTATTTCACCATCACCATTACTTAGAGCTTGTAAGTCGACACTTTCAGTTAAGATTCTCCCTTATAGTGGCTAAAAATACTCCTGTAGCAGCTACAACACTTTTTTAATCGTTATATTTTCATTTGGAAAAATTGTCTTAAATTAATTATACACAATTAAACACGATATTCTACTGGAAAATAAATCCCTTTCTTTTATTTAAGTTAAGATTATTTTCTAGACATACTTTTTATTTAAAGATTCTGTCGGTGGTGTAATGTATTTTTTTCCTTGTGAATTTACAAATATCCGAATTTTATTCATAACATCCTTTAATACCAAGAATATCTCTTACATGAATCAATCTCATTTTATTTTCAACAAATCACAACCAGAAAAACTGAAATATTTTTCATTACGTTTGACATTTTATTTACAGTCACTTCTATATAGGATTAACTTTCCGTATGCGATGTTCCTCTTGACATCCACCTACAGATTTACAAATAAAAACCAGAGAAACATTTTTGGATCAGGATTTCATTTGCGCACCATTAGTATTCTTGGGTGCTGTAAAATTTTTCGATGACTACCTTCTAGAAGTAAATAGTTTACGGTTATTTTAAGAAAGAACGCTTTGGCAAAGCGTAATCTAAAACAATTACTTTTTTTATCGCAAAATGTTGTTTAATAACTCTTGTACACATTAGATAGTGTAATCGTCTAGTATTTATCTCCTGGTACGTTTAGAACTACACAGTACGAGCATGACTTTAGGCTTAACAAGGTTCAATCATACATCATTAAAAAATGAAACTAATCACTCTATTAGTTACAGTTAAATAAAAACTAATTTATTTTTTATCGCCTCTGATTAACAAGAATAAAATAAAAGTATTTACATATCGCTTGTTATGTAAATGGTTATGGGTTATTAAAATTTTCGTTAAAAGAATTGTTTCTGTGTTTATTTATGTATTTTAAAGGGCAAATATTAAGGGACATCTTCATCTTTCTTGGTAGTACGTCTACGCAATCTTTGCAATATAGCTGGATTTTCTGAAGAATTTAAAAAGATACACTTAAGTGTATCAACATACAAGTGTTTTAAGTAGCATTTTATCCACACAAGAATGTTTAATATTCTTAAGTGGATAAAAGGTAATTAAAACACGAATGCAATATAACGTTATATCCATAATCACATCATAATCATATTTATGGAGTCAGAATTATTAGAATTTAATAAAAAAATATTCGCACAACTTGATATTTCTTACTAGTACTCAGAGTGAAACGTGGTAGGTTTTGTTGTACCTACTGGTTGCTATGGTATGTTGTTTATTATCAGTTATTTAATAAACAGTTCTATCTAAATTTGGTAAAAATGCAAGAAAGTAATTGTGTTCCTGTGGCGGTTTTGGAAGCTCAAGAACCAATTTTCCATTTATGTATTGACGTGCCAATGGCAATGGACTTGATGCTCGTCGCCTGAATGCTTATCCTAATCGTTCAGTTTCAGACTTTTACCTACATCTGTTTCCTCACCTAAGGTAGAAAAAGTGAAAGAAAACCCTGGAATTATTATTGGGAAGATTAGAACTCATGGAACAGCTACTGTACCCCCGCCACTTTCAACATGTTTAGAGTAAAGGTGGATTGAATGTGGCGGACTAGTGCAATGACCACTTAAATCACCAGACCTAAGTACACTGAACTGTTTTATTTTGGTTCATCATAAAAATTTGGTGTATGCAAAATCATATGAGAACTTGCAAGTTTTACAGCAACAAATAGATAATAATAATTTTATTTTTCATCTTAATACAAGTAATAGATACTCTTATTTGTCATGATAAAATTAATTAATAATTTGGACAAATATTTATAATCATAAATACTAGGTATTTGAATACTGTTGACAAAGATTGGCAAAAACTAAAAACCAGTTTTTTAATCGACAAATTATAAGTCTGACATAAGTTTATCTTAGTTTTAGATTTATCATCAAGCTAGAAACTATATTTTTCTTCTATATCTTCACATCTACACATTCAGACGCTGTAAAACAAGTATCTACACCACTAAGTGTTATTTTTATGCCCACTTACGATTTTATTGTCCAATTATCCATCTTTATCTTTACATAAAAAACGAATTTTAACCTAGCTGAACTCTCCGAGTAATAGCTAAGTATACAAATATTATTATTTTTTACGGCACCTTCGCGCAATACAGTTAATAAACGGTATAATGTACAGTTGTTTGAAACGTGTCAATATTTGCACAATGAAATTAATTAATATTTGAAAATCTTCGGAATGTACCATTTGTATCTGTACGGATGACTTTTTGCGGTGATGGATGTTGGCAATCAGAAGCGATATAGAATATTTTCTACGGTCCACAGATGATTAACGGAAAATGGATCTTTTAGAAAACCGCGCATTCAAGGAAGGCCACCAAATAATTATGAAAATACCTTAAATCAATTTGATGATAATTCTAATACTTCCGAATGTAAACATGAAACGATGATAGAAATTGGTTTTTTTAAAAAAAAAATAGACTCTAGATTTACTTCGATAAAATGCTTCGTTTTCGAAAAATATTTATTTAGATTTGGAAGTTATATCTCACGTCCATTTTATTCTTCATTTCAAACTACAAAAGAAACGATTCTTGCATCGTTCAAATCACAAACCGTTTGTAGACTGCTGGCATCCGTGCAAGCGTAGTAGAATTAGTTTGCAAACTATCAGTAATTTACTACAGAAACAAACTTGATATGCACAGTAGTCAACTGAAGTTTTGTAATAAATCAGATAATAAAGAAATTATTAAAAATTAAAAAACACGTTATAATAATTGCTCAAAATAACTGCCATTTTGTTGAATGCTCATGGAATAGCTGTACGCTTTATTCCATGAGAAGCACGAAGAATTAACGTCAGGTGAACGAGGTGGCCAGGCAATGGGACCGCTTGGTCCAATCCACCTTTCTGGAAAGTATGCGTTCAACATTTTTCACATTCCTACTATTATGAGCTGGAGCTCCATCGTTGTGAAAGTACATGTTTCCTCTAATATTCAGAGGTACCTCTTCCAACAAATTAAACAATTCATTTTGTAAAAAAGCTTCACCGTTTAGCCGATTTGGAATTTCAACAGGACCAATTAATTTGTTACCGATAATCCCCGCCCACAGATTAACTGAAAACCTGTGTTGGAAATTATTACGCCGAACTACATTCGGATTGTCATTAGCCCAATAGTGGGTATCGTGAAAATTAAGAGCTCAATTTCTGGTGAAAGTCGCCTCATCGGTCCAGAGAATTAATGGAAGCAAGTTTTCATTATTAATGATCCACTAAGAAAATTCGATCCTATGCATAAAATCTTCATTTCTTAAGTCTTGTACCCTCTGGTAATGACAGGGATAAAGGCCTTGGATAGTGACCATTCGTGAAAGCTAAAATGAGAGCTTTGGATTAGTTTTAATACACGTTTCTTACATTTCTCATTATGTACTGTTGGTCGTGGAATATTAGTGGCTCTTGAGACTATGCGGATGCTGATATTCTTCTTCTTCTTCTTCATCTAGTGGTTGGTCAAAAAAAGTCCCATAGCACTGCGGCCTAATTAGGCCTATTGTGCGTCCCACTACTAGTCCTATTCAGCAAGTAGATTTGTCCTTTTTACAAAGTCCAAAAGCTTCCTTGCTGACACTTCTCTCAATTCCTTGGGTTCCAAATAGGGTCTCCCAATGAGCGTCATTCTGCTACGTGCAAATCCCGGGCACTCGCCCAGGATATGCAGAGAAGTTTCATCCGCTGATTCACATCCTCGGCAGACTGGACTGTCTACAAGCTTTAGCTTATGTAGATGTTTCCTAAAGTGACAGTGTCCCGTTATGAGTCCTGTCACTCTCCTGAGCCGGATTCTATCCAAGCTCAGTAGCTCATTCGCTCTTCCCTTCGAAGGATACTCCATAAGCTCCTTAGAATGGCTATGTCCTGGCCTTGAAGTCCAGTATTTCCTATGTTCTGTCTCTGTCCATTTGCCCAGAGCCGGCCTGACCACACTGGGAGATGTGCCACAGAAGGGCTCCGGGCCAATGAACACTGTCTCGGATCCCTTCCTAGCAAGTTCATCCGCTTTCTCATTTCCACAAATGCCTTTGTGCCCTGGCACCCAACACAGTCTGACTGTATTGTTGGTGGCCAGTTCAGTCAGCATTTGTAAACAGTCCCACACCAGTTTTGAACTTACCTTGTGTGCGGCTAAAGCTTTAATTGCAGCTTGACTATCAGAGAATATATACATGAGTTTACGTATATAACCTCTACGTACATTCTCTGCAAGACACGCCATTATCGCGAAGATTTCTGCTTGGAATACAGTAGGGAACTCCCCCAGACTGTAGCTTGCACTCCATCTGGGTCTGAGTCCATATATTCCTGCACCCGTCCCTCTGGTCATTTTGGAGCCATCTGTAAACCATACTAGGCTCCACCTTTCCAGGGTATTAAACCTTTCCTCCCACTTGCTTTGATCCTCTATTCGAGTCTCAAATGGCTTGTGGAAATGAAATCTTGGGACCATCTTGTCGGATACCATCCCAAGAGTTGGTTCCGACATAGATGTGTCTATGATCCTGGAGTGGGAATCACCCCTCCAGTCATTGTTATTCCTGAGTCGATATGCTGCTAGCCGCGCTTCTCTTTCCACCACTATATGCAGCGGTGGCAGATTTAGCATGACTTCTAGTGCAGCTGTCGGGGTCGATGCCATCGCCCCCGTTATACCTAAACAGGCCAATCTCTGAATTCTATTCAGTTTTTCCCTCGCTGTGGTATGTTGTGTTTTCTGCCACCATACCACAGCGCCGTAAAGAATCGTGGGTCTTACTATCGACGTATACAACCAGTGTGACATCTTTGGTTTCAGTCCCCAGGTTTTCCCAATAAGGCGACGGCATACACACAATGTCTGCTTTGCCTTACTCACCACTTTTTCTAAGTGCGCATTCCAGGTAAGCTTACTATCCAGTATCACTCCTAGATATTTTACTTCCCTGGAAAGTGTAATGCCCTCTCCCCTATTATAGGTTCAGAGAGTCCAGTTAAATTTCTTCTCCTGGTGAAGGGTACTACGACCGTTTTGTCAGGGTTTACTGACAGTGCCTGCCCCTTACACCAGTCATCTATCCATTTCAAAGCCTCTTTCATGAGTTCTGAAACGATAATATTATGTTTCCCGACTATGAGAACGACCAAGTCGTCCGCATAGCCTTGTGTATAAAATCCCTTTCGATTAAGGCCCTCCAGTGCGCCGTCCACCACTAATCCCCATAACAGGGGAGACAGTACGCCTCCCTGGGGGCAGCCCCGGCCTACCTTACACCTGGACGTTTCTCCCGAAAGGGTAGCTGTTACTGTCCGGTTTCTCAACATGGTATCTATCCAACGACACAAAGTGTCATCAAGGCCCCTGTTGCGAACTGCCGAATTAATAGATTTGGAAGGTGTATTATCAAATGCCCCTTCAATATCTAAAAAAGCTATGCTGATATTAGGATGATCATCAAATTGAGTTAAGGCATTTTCAAAATTATAATCATTCGGTGACCTTCCTTGACTGTAGAAAATATTCTTCGTCCAGGTTTTTAAATTTTTTCTTTAGATTAATAGTAAAATCTACTGTTAAAGTACTACACACTAATTATGGGACACCCCGTATAGGACACCCTGTACTATCCAATAACAGTATCGCAGTAAGGAAGTTCCGGTTTCAAAATTTGTATAACCGGCTTTTAGAACAACCTCGCATTGTTAAACGGTGAAATAAAATTTTCCACCAATTTGACGAGAACGAAAAATATCAGCTAATAAAACCCGATGCCTATCACTATATTATGACCATTTTGTTGGCCCGTCAAATTACGACGTCGACTCCTAAGTCTCGCTTCATTCAGTCGATTTATTAGCTTAAATTTCAGTTACCCGACTCCGTATCGCGTTCTACAAAAAAGATATTATAGCACTCCCTACAATGAAGAGGTATTTGCTTTGAAACTAATGACCAGATGACTGGCGTCGGTGACCATTGCCTCATTTTTCCGTCCGTGCAGCGAGGTTAATGCTCAGTGCAACAATGGGTCTGTTATTTGTTGCGGGGAATCTTGAAATTAAAATTTTTGTGTACCATCCGAGAGGTGGCGCCCCGAGGGGTCGGTATTCGGTGTGCTGAGGACGTGAACCTGCTGGTTTTTACATAACAATGCCCCGTGGGCAGTTCTTAAAATTGTTACAAACTTGTAAATTTAATAGCGAAGTTTAAAAATATCGCCGTAAGACAATGTTTATTATTGTCCGTAATTTTGTACCCTTGTTTTCTGGAAGGGTAGAATAGTAAATGTGCCTTGTATAAATGAAGCAGACGAATAAAAGTACAAAGTTTATTAACATTAATATTTGACATACAGGGTGGCCAAATGAAAACGAAACAGCGCCATTTTCAGGAACTGCGTCAAGATTGTAGAAAAACGCTCAGGACCCGTCGATTTTGGATTAAAGAGGGACATTCTTTGCAGGTATTTTTGACTCCGCCACTTTCACCCCCAAGCAAGGGTAAGCATCACCCCAAAATATTTAAATGGCATTGGGGGTTGAGTAATATTTCTTTTGAAAGCCCAATACTCTGAAAAAAAATTACATTTTAAAATTTAAATTATGTTTAGTTGCATACTTACTACTTAGTTGATTAAATATTCAAACTGATGACCGCCCGCTTCCATACAAGAATAAAGATTTTGTTCGAAACGTTCGCGCACATTCCGAAGCATTTCCGGAGTGATTCGACGACATTCGTCGACGATTCTTTGACCTAAATCTTCCAGCGACGCTAGCTGTGTTTTATAGATTTTACTTTTTAGGTATCCCCACAAAAAGAAATCAAGGGGCGATAAATCCGGTGATCGTGGAGGCCACTCAATGCTGCCTCTTCACCCAATCCAATTCCGTAGAAAACGTTGGTCCAAATACTGATGGACAATTAACGCATAATGCAGAGAAGCACCGTCCTGTTGAAAAAAAATCAAATGATTTTCATCATACTCTGGAACATTTTCAATAATATCAGTCAAGGCAGGGTCAATAGCGTCTTCCAGTCATTGCAAATACAGTCAAATGGCCAGTCAAATTACCAGGTAAAAAAAGAGGACCCACCAGCCGGTCACCGAAAATTCCAGCCCATAGATTTAATTTTTCCGGTTGCTGTGTATGCACCTCGTGAAAAACTCTTTGGTTTGAATCGGACCAATAGCGGCAATTGTGACGATTTACCGTCCGGGTTCAAGAAAAAACTGCATTCATCAGAAAAACAGATGTTAAACAGGAACTGTGGATCGTTGATGATCTATGATATATTGCAACTTTTCAGACACCCAAAAAACCCTTATGGAAGACCTACCCCTCATAAAAAACCCTACCTCTTATAGAAAAATTTCATAAAAATTATATGAGAGTATGATGATATAATTAATTTTTTTAAATTTTAATGAATTTATTCTTAATATTTTTCTATTAAATTAATATCAAATAATATAAGTATTATTAAAATACTTACTCAAATCAGTTCACAAGTGCTTCAAAATATCCAAAGATGATTGTAATTTACCCGCTCCGAAAATTTTACCAAAAAAATGCGATTAATAAGCACTAAGTTCTGTGATTTGCAGTTTTTTTGAGCCCTTCGTTTTTTAGATTTGTAAGCTAAAAGGGCTCAGGAAAGGCAGTTTTGGAGCTTAGTTTTGAGCTTCTAACCGTTATAACTCAGTCAAATTTTTTCCATAAAAAATATTAAAAAAAACAATTTGTGCAGTAAGAAAAAACTTACAATTTCTTATTCTATCATTTTTTTATAAATATTTTGAATAAAAACGGTCTTTTAAAAAATTGAAAAATTTTATTCAAAAGTAAATGAAATTTTTTTAAAATTTAGGCTTCTAAAATTGTTCAAATTCCCAGAATCGACTGTAAATACATAAATAAAGTAAATTGCAGAAGGAATATGTTTAATTTTTTTTCCGTCAAGTCATTAATTTTAATACCGATTTTTTTTTCTCCAAAATCAAGACAATCATTTTATTTTGATTGTAACTTCATTAGTTTTCATGCTAACGACTTTTACCACCACTCAATTTAAAGGTCTTTTCAAGAACTTTAATAAGTGTTATATAAGTTTTCCTCGAAAAACCTTTAATTTTTCCGCTACAAGACGTTGAACGCCGATTATAGCTATCTTTTGGTCACAAAGATATACATATACAGTTAATACAATAGGAGAGCGTGCATTTCATTTTCTTCTACAATAGTAAAGATTTTGGTACTCCAGTTTTTGTATCGTTAATTTTTACTACAACAACGATTCCTTTGTCGTCTGTATCATCTATTGAGAGCTGTACCAACTCATCTTTTCTTAATCCTCCAAAAACAGCCATTACTAGAACGACCTACAATAACAAAAACCTATTAAGCACATGCCAATTATTTCCTTTTTCAAAAGATATGCATGACTTGACGTTTCTCTAATATTGAAAAACTGTTTTCATTCTCATTTACATTTAATTATTAAATTGAAAATAAATATAAAATCAGATGTATAAATAAAAAATAAAACGTATGCACCATGGGAGATACTGGGATGATTATCCCTATATCTCCCTTGGTATATAAATAACTGATTTGTGACATTCTTTTTATATTTAAATGGGTTTTTCTGTTACATCAGGAAAATGTAAATTAATGAACAATTGCACCAAGACAATTAGCCAAGAGTTTAATTTATCTACCTATAAATGCTTTGTTTTTGATGAGATGAGATGAGTTTCATTGGAGTAACTTTTGTGGTTCGTCGAATTAGATACCAACAACAATAATTATTGTTCCAGACCATTTGCGACCGTGACATCTTCAGTCGTGCAGGCTATAAGTGAAATAGTTGTAAACGGCTCATAATTAAAGATGATTTTTTCGAAATACTGAAATGAAAACTAATTCAATAATGTTGAACTGTGCTGGAAATAATCGTGACGAGGCATCCGGTGATAAATAAGTGGTCTAGAATGTAATAATGGCTCGAGGCAGTTTCCTTGGTACTACATTGACGTAGTCGCGAGATATTGCTAAAGTGTAACATCGTACAAATGAATCTGGATTATTGAGATACGCATCTATAAGCAATTTTATTAAAAACTCATTAAAATCTCAGAAATGACATTCGTTCACTTCAAATTGATTAATCATTCATATTTATAAATATATTATACAGTGTGGGTCATTTTGGTGATGCATGTATTGGTATCTTGGAATCTATAAGAGATAGGAAAACGGTTAGATGGGAAGAGCTTTAGACATTTCTGTTTCTAACTTAATGGCGCTTGCAGACCGGTCCTAGCTCTTCCGATTTTTGAGTTATTTTGAAAAAAAAGTACAGAAGAACATTTTCCGTTTCTAGACGTCTTCATCAAAAGAAAATTGGATGGACCATAATACATAAGAACAAAGAAAAGAAGGAACAAATGGCAGCAATATCCATATTTGAGACGAAAAGAACTGATGAAAACTTACTGGATCTTTCTAATATTTGGGAGATAAACAACTTATGTTCTGCAGCAGCATCAGTCATACATATTCTTTTCTAATAAAGAAAAGTCATCTATGAATTAAAAAAATAACAGTAGCCTGATGTCAGATATATGTGGGATTCCACATGTGGCTAAAACGTAGTCACACTGATTACCATTACAGATAACATATTGCTGTCTGGTTTGCAAATATGATTGAAATGAGTTCAGTAGGTCTTCAGTAAAACCAAAGTAATTAAGCTATTAATTAAAATGCTATGATTTGCTCGATCGAAGGTCTTTCAAAAATCGGCGTACACTATATTAGTTTATCTATGAGTAAAGCAAACCAGATCTGAAGCATCCGATTTCTTTTCAACTCATGTTGAAATGAGATATCAATTCCCACTAACGGATAGATTGCAACATTCAAAGACATCTCAAAATGAGAGTTCAGTAGATATTAGTGCTCCAGATTTCAGAACTTTCCATAAAGTTGGAAAAGTTGGGGATCTTAAACATAGATTATTGTCAGTAGAGAGTAGACAAATACAACCCTGCAGACTCTGATTAAAAACATAAGATTCGTTCGTAACCAGAAGTAAATCTATCCTTAAATTTATTAATATAATAAGTGTTAAGACTAGTTTTTGAAATACAGTTAACATTTAAACATGGCTTATTACCAGTAGATCTGGATATTGTCGGTTATTTTGAGTAAAATTACTGTTAGAACTGATTAAACTATTCGCAACCTTCATCTTTATCATAAAATTTACCAAAGATGATAAATTTCAGTAGTAAAATATCCACTAATTTTATGTTTTCTCAAATTCTTTCATCAAATTTCCAAGGCACTTCCCTGCCGTGGTAAATTGTTACGGTAGGTGAGAAACAGAACTTTATTGGCTTATTTTTTTCTTAGAATTCTATCTCAACAGATAGATACGTTTTATAACTTCTTCAGATCCTATTTATTCTATTTGTCTATCTATATATCTATCTTCTGTTTCACTGTCTGTTTCGAAACTATTTAGTGAATTGTATGTCTAGTCCTATTTTCCTAGAAGCAACAGAACGTTTCTCAAGGTTTCTCCTTTGTTAAATTCCAATTTTCTTTAGGCAGTAATAAACATAAACTTTGCCGAATAGTATAAAATTGAAGAACTATTTAATAAATTAACAAAAAATTAGTGAAATGTTCATAAAGATGCTACAAAATTTCTAAATATGCAAAATGGTTGGTAATGTACTGTATACATCTTTGTGAACCCCGTGAAATATAGTCATCTTATTTGAGTAGTTTTAATGATACGTTTCTGACTGGTAGCAGTGTTCCATGGGGTACCAATTGCAAAAGCTGAGTTGTTCGTTAGCTTCAAGAATATGTAAGCATTAGTAAAAAATCCGTTTAGAGAATGTTATGTTATAATTCCTGGTTAATAGCTTTAGTTATAAATTTTAAACCGTCAGCAGTTGTCCACCTCTAAGAGTTCAGCGTTGTGCCAACAAATTAATATATTTTTCTAGACTAAGTAGACTTGCCAGTCACTCTAGGAGGTACAGCCTAATTAATTAGTTCTACGTTCTTCATTGTCTAGTTTGCTACACCTGGCGTTTTGTACGACTTATAAACGAAAAATTTTATATACTGAATATATTATGGTACAAGGAATCTCTCAGAAAAAAAAAGTATTACACTAGAAGATGGAGAAATATATTAATGAACAGAAACAATGGACTTGACAAAATATCCAAACAGAAAAAAGTTAAATTAATAGTTTCAAGCAGTAGAATAACAGTGTTTGAAAGAATTTTGCATTAAAAGACCTTGGAGCAAATGTTAAATGATTTGGATATTGCAATATTTATGGAAATTGGATCAAGAAGAAGATGGGAACAACAACTAAGATGTAAATAACGACAAACCGTATATATGTATAGAACAAAAGAAAATTAAATTTGACAGTGGAGCAAATGATAACATAATAGTCTTTAGTACATCATACCGTCACTAGTCTAGAACGAGGTAAGATGAGTTTTGAAGATAACAGAAGAAATGCAAGTGGAATAAAAAGAAATTTAGTTGATATCAAAGGATATCAAAGACTGAAAAAGTTAAAAAAATAAAATGAACATTATTAATGTATGAATGCGAGTGATGGACAACAAACAAAAGACAAAATTGTAGATTAACGAGTGTTAAAATGAGATTCCTAAGAAAAATAAAAGGAATAAACGAACATTTTTACTCTGCGATTTTCTTATAGAAAAGTATAGTTTTTGAGGTTAGAAAACGTATGTTACACACGCAACCACCAGCAACAATCAGCGTTTTGAGATAGAGACATATACAGGGTGATTCAGAACTTATCCAAAAAAAAAAATTCTGGATGTTCAGGGGACCCTTACAAATACAATTTTGTAAAGAAAAAATCAAAAAGGTCAGTTCGAAATTGATTTAAAAATACACTTCTGCACGGCACTGGAAACTGGTCCACTGTAAAACCTGACCTCGCACAATGCGACCGGTATGGCGGCGTGATAAAAACGGACAAAAACTTTCGCAAGGAAAGAAATATGTAAATAGAATTTTATCGCACCTATTTTATATCGGCAAATTCAAATGCTTTTGCCTTTATTAATTATTAATAAAATTAATTTGTGTTTTTAAATAATAAAATCATTTGACATACCCGATGCTGCAACAGCAATTGTTCAAAATTTTATCCACTCACGTGTAAACACATTTGGGTCCGTCTTACTCACTTTCTACGAACTAACACAAATGATGTCTTGCTTCACCATAACACAAATACTTCACCATAATACAAATGTTGTCTTGCTTCACCATAAATTAAAACGATATCCATCAACTCTGAGTTGCTATACACGCAAGCCATTTTTGACACTAACTACTAAAAAACTGATGTAAATACCACAGATAACAGGTAAAAACTACCGCAACGACGGATTTCAGTATTAGGAGTCACATGGCTCTCCACGCGTATTGCGAATGACGCTAGAGACTACAGTTGTCCAGCTTTGTAGTGGTTTAATGTGCTATAACTTCAATAATTTTTTTCTCAGAAACTATAAGGATTTTATAAAAATTTTTTTACAATATTGACTCCATTTCTCATGCCGCATCTATTCCCAAATTTTTTTAGATAAATTGTGAATCACCCTGTATACGTAGTATACAGGCTGTTACAAATTCACTTCCCACTACAGGGATCTCGGAAACGGTAAGAGATACGAAATAGCTTAAATGAGGGGAAAAGTAACATAATCAGGGGACCAACATAATGTCTCTAAAAAATCAACGCTAATATGATTAGTTTGAGAAAAATTTTAAAGAAATCGAAATTTTGGACACCCGTTTTTGTTACCTTTTAGCCTTGTTTGAGGTGATATTGAAAAAAGAAGAGCACCTTCTTATGGCAACTTTTTGTATCGAATGGATAATCAATTTTTATATGTAACGTTTCGTCTCTCTAGGACCATCATCAATTTCTTTTTTAAATACGATGCTGCAAATTTTATTACATTTACAGATGGATTTTCGAGACAAAACGTATGAATCTGATTCGGGCTGAGGCAGTACTGTTGTTGTTGTTGTTGTTGTTGTTGTTGTTGTTGTTGTTGTTGTTGTTGTTGTTGTTGTTGGAGGCCATGAAAAAAATGAAGTTCATGATGACTGGATAGAGGAAACGTTACATTTAAAAATTGGTTATGCCATTCGATAGAGGGTAAACAGTTGCCAAGAGAAAGTATTCTTTTTTCAATATCACCTCAAATAAAGGTGAGATGAAACAAAAACGGATTTTCAAAATTTCGTTTTTTTTTTCAAATATTTCGTAAACTAATCGTATTAGCCTTAATTTTTTAGAGATATAATGTTGGTTCCCTGATTACGCAACTTTGCCCCCGTTTAAGCTACTTCGTATCTGTCATAGTTTCTGAGATCCCTGTAGTGCGAAGCGAATTTGTAACAGCCTGTATATGATTTTTCGCATTTTTTGACTAAAAACTGACAATATCTCAATGAAGATGCATATTTTCGAAAAAAAATTTCAAATAAAAGTTATTCACAATTTTTCCTACAAAATCGCACCTATGAAAAATTTAGATTTTCCCAATAGTTTTCGCGTATATTTTTTAAATGAAGTACAAATGTGAAAAATAATGTTTTGGAATCAAAATAATATGGTCAATTAATTTTTAAATAACAAAAGTGAATTAGAGAAAAGAAAATTACGGAAAATTCTTGGAAAATCTTATATAGTTTTCCGAGGTTTCAATATTTATAAGCATCAAACGTATCATTTTATACGTTTTCGAAGGTTACATTACGAATTAATTATGCGATTTTTAATGTTTTCTAGAAAAATCTGTTTTTACAGATTACAACAACTGTTCAAAATTTTGTCCACCAACTTTTAAACACATTTGGGTCCGTCGTGCTCAATTTCTACTAACTTACACAAATGTCTTGCGTAAGCTATTTTTGACACTTGAAAAACTAATGTAAACACTATCGCAAAAACGTTAATATTTAAATCGGATTTTAGTATTCGGCGATGTAAAGGTTGTAAATACTACAACTTCAATAATTTTTTTCCAAAAATTTTTTTACAGTATTTACTCCATTTTTCATAATGCATTTATTCCCAAATGGATACTTAAGTTGTGATTCACCCAGTATAAAACTCAACTATGATGAAATGTTAGAATTAGTTTTAAAAAACCAATTAATTTTTAGGAGTCGTCCTTTCAGTTTTATTTTAGTAAATTTAACAGGCGACGCTTTGTGAAATACTTCGAATGTGGAGATACTCTGGTGTTTTTTTGAATGTGAATCGTATATTCATAAAAATAACTTTTAGATAAGCTTTTAATAAATGTTTTACTGGAATTCAACCACTTGGCACTCTTCTTCTTTGATATTAATCAACAAACCATATAATTTCAAGGACTTTATAGACCACTCACCTTTCGAATAATCACTAAAAAAAAAGTTAAAAAAAATCACATATAGCATCGTTCATTCACTTATTGTTTTAATGGCACATTACATGGAATAAAAAACATTACACTACGTTACTTGCACAAAAATATTCTATTGCTATGATAAATGGAAGAAATGTAACCAAAACTAAAAAAAAAATCATAAATCGATTATGAAAAGATACGAAACCTTCCCATGATTATCCATCCTTTTTATGCATAACTACATTAAAAACCCGTGCTGTCAAATAATTTTGATATAGGTTTTTTAACATCTTTCGATTATTCGACTCGTTTTTCAAATGAATCTCTCTTATCTGATTTAAAAGATAATTAGTATGTATTGAAATTTCCAAGTCATCCAGAGATATTTATCGGGCTGGAATTCATAGCTTGCTACGATTTACTACACGTAGAGATGTTCTTTTGTTTTTCCATGGTCGTCCGCGCGGTTCGTGGGAGTCTCGCCTGTTTCTGTGAGGGAACAGCTAAGCGGGATAGCCCAGCTTCGATTTATAGGTATATTTTCTTAAAATGGACCAATCACGTATTATAATTGTTAATATTAACTCTTTTTGTGTATATCTCCGACTACGAGGCGTTTTTTTCTTCATAGCCATGTCATTCATCTCCCATTGTTTTGTATCAAGATTTGTTTTTTTTTTCTTTTTCGGCCTTAATAGAGGCGGGCTGTACGAAACGAGCGGAATAAATCATAGCTAAACGGTTACAACTTAAAACGACAATTTTGCTGGATATATTTTATTTAAACATTTTTTATACGGTTTGTCCGGTTTCTTAAAACAAAAAATTTGTATACCTCTATGCGATTCCATGTACTATTTTTTTGGGATCATGTATTTGCTAATTATATTAGTGGTAAGTCTAATACTTATAAATGCGGGTAATTAATTTTAAACTTGTTCTGCGATATACATATGTATAACAAAATGCCTACCATTACGTATAAAGCGAACAGTTTGTTTAAAACGTCAATATTTTACAAATAAATATACAACACAACTGTTGTCAAAAGATGATTATGTACATGAAAACATAAAAAATCTTATAAAATTGTATTAATTTTAATTTCTGGGACGCTACTATAAATAAAAAATAATTTTTGATCCTCACTATCTCTTGATTTGTACTACTTTGAAGATGCAGATTCAAACCTAAGAAATTTGGAAATACACAGTAAAAAAAATTGTTTTTACTCAAATCCGAGTTATTGCATCAATTGAGCGACTTTTGACTCTATTCTGAGTATACAAAACCAATTTAGAGTCGACTTTTTTTCTAATATGATTTAAATTTAATTATTATTGAGTCATTTTTTATTCAGACTTGGTTTTTAATTAATTAAATATTAAGTGCAAAAATAAATCACTCTTAAATGATTAATTAGGATATAGTGTTGAAATTAATTCACTTCGCGGGGCCTCCTCTTGTCTTAGCTGAGACCCGCCAGCTGAGATTCGCCGTCGCCGGCTTGGGCCTGTTATCCTGGCGATCACGCTTTTCTGAAGCATCCAACGGGTCCCTATCAACTGTGGTCGAGATTATAGAAGTAATATGTAAGTGGTGCCATCTTCACGACGCCATTCAGAGTACTTGAGTATAATATACATTTAAACTCACTCAATAATGAGGACTTTTACTTTGATTCAGGTACAAGTGCACCAAATATGAGTTTACGTGAAAATTTATTTAAGGAGTATCTATATTTGAGTGAAGGCAATCAGTTTTAGTTTAAATATAATCACAAAATGAGTAAAATGCCCAATATTTAGTGAAAATGTACTCAATAATTTCGCTCAATTAATTCACTCCGAACCTTTATTGCTTTCACTCACATCGAGTTTTTACAGTGTAGTATCTAGTACAGATATTTAAATATACGGGGCTAGTCAAAACTGTGGATACCCCCAAAAGTCTCAGCGGAAAAGCATTTCTGGGGTAAATTGTGAGGACAAATATTTTAGCATTTTTCACGGTGCAACATCCGATAACCTTCACCTACAGGTCAAGGTCAAGGTTCAAGGTCATATCAACATCAAATCGGTTTTTTAAATGGCGACCCTTCTTTTCGACCTCGGAAATGGAATGAGTTGAAAATTCTGCATCCGAATATGACGTGACCTTAAGGTCAATGGTTAAGGTCAATTCAAGGTCAAATGTTGATTTTTACTGTAATTTTTTGTTTCTAACTACGGAATTAGATGGAATGACAGTCCTTGAGTAGATACCTTATAGTACTCCTTTGTGACCTTGATCTTCAGGTCAAGGTCGAAAGAGCATGTCAAGGTCATATCGGTTTTTGGACTAGTAACCCCTTATTTCGACGCTAGAACTAAGACAGCGTAGAATTCTGCATGTCATTACGATCTTAAGCGTGACCTTAAGAGCAACGGTCAAGGTCAGGTAGAGGTCAAGTGATTATTCCGGCTGTCATTTTTTATTTTCGAGAATGGAATAGAATTTTTTACTGACCTCAAAATCAAGGTCACTAAGGAGTATCATCACGGATCTACTCAAAAACTGTCAATATCTTCTTAGAGTGTGTGCAACCTTGTATATTTCTTAATATTACGGATGGGCTCCTCAAACCTCAGAAGGAAGAGAGAAGAGAAATATGTAAAAATATACAGGGCTTCTCATTAAGAAATAATATGTTAGGTCTATATCTCAGCAAATTATATAAAAAGTACCCCATACTTTTTTTATTCTTAAACTATTTTTTATGCCTAACAAGATAAGAGAAATAGCAATAGTTTGTACTTTGTAGTAAGTGTAATATTCCTTATTTTTATCTCATATTTTTTTTTTTTTCAGGAAACCGGTTGAAGATATTCTCCAAAATAGAGTGATGCAAGTTCTGCAAACCCTTAAGGGTGAGTAGAAAATCTGTTTAAACTCTAAATATTGTAAGTTTAAATTAATGAAGAAGTATATTGGGAAACTAAAATAAGAATTTTTAATATCTACATATCTTAAGGCCTAAGGGATTTTTTCACTACATTTCTATAAATGCACATGAAATTTTAATTCACTCTAAATTACATCATATTTTAAAATATCAAGGTTAACTGTTTTAATAGGACTACCCTGTATGTATAATACTATTCAAGACGTTTTTATAATAGTTTGTGTAACGTGTTCGGACCATCTTAAATGCTGATTTGCGTATATTCCCAGATATTTCATAAAATTAACTATTTTAATAGATGAACAAGCGCGGGTTGCATTACTTGTGAGGTTGTAAGAGAGAAAGCTGTAAAATTAGTTTAGAGTAATTAGAAACTAAACGATTGTTATTTAACCACTGTAGTATAAACTTTCAACTAATTTTCTGCATTTGCAAAAAAGCACATCGTTAAATAAATTTGCAGTTACATTAATTAGATTTAAAATAGTATAAGTCCAAGAACTGTGCCTTGTGGAACACCTTTATTTAGAGCATATAAGGAAATAGCTGTCTTTTTAACGGAAAATCATTACTTGGTAAAAACTGTAAAAAAATTAATTTTATTGGAACAAACCATTGGGAACGATAGGTTTCCGGCGTCCTCCCTGTACGAAGTAAATTATTTCAGTCCAGACATTATGTGGTTGTTAATAATCCATATTCAGGTTGTGTAAAAGATAATAGACCGGTTCTCAAACTGACTATTGTTACAGAAAAATATTTTATAAGTCTATAAAGAATTTACTAGAACAGTGTTACAAAGAGGTTATTTTTTATTTTCCCCGACCTTATCTTACTCAATACTGGTTCTGAGATGCATATTTTCAGTATGGCTCAGGCCTAATAGAAACACTTAATGTGGGCACGGGATACAGGGAGAGTGAAATACGCGGAATTGTTGGCCGGCTTTGTTTAATTAATTGATTACATTATATTACAATATCATTTTTTATGGGTACATTTATACAGGAATTTCCATGGCAGACAGTACGGGTCGCTGGCCACAAGTGTGTCAAACATGCTTAAATCCATTACAAACCCGAAATTGCTTTCATAAAAAAATCTTTAACTTTTAGGTCATAAATGTTTTAGTAAAACACGTAATTTACGCTCAAAGACGAGTGCCTTCATTATGGGCGCAGTTTTGAAGCTATTTTCATTTTGTGAGTCCAAATTTTAAATATATTCTGCCATCAAAATATGAAAAATCGTTTTGGATTCTTGGAACTTTTAACGCGTTGAATTATTTTTTGATTATGCCTCGTACAACCGTTGCTCATAAAATTATAAACCAGTGGCGGCTCGTGGTATATTTGGCAGAGGAGGAAATAAAAAACTTTAAACTTGTCGTTCTCTTCTTTGAGGGTGGGTCATCGTTAAAGGTTTCGTCAATGTCTTCTAAGAAAATTGCATACAACGTGTTGAAATGTATCTCATTTATTACGGAATTCTTTTAACTTTGATAAAAGTGAATTAATTCTCTTTTTAGAAAATGTTACGTCAGTTAAATTATTCCGCAAAATTTGGAATACAACATCGGTTTGTTCAGAATTCATTGTAAAGGTTTTCAAGAAAAAAATGAA
This sequence comes from Anoplophora glabripennis, assembly GCF_000390285.2. NCBI lineage: Eukaryota > Metazoa > Arthropoda > Insecta > Coleoptera > Cerambycidae > Anoplophora > Anoplophora glabripennis. The sequence goes on along the minus strand of NW_019417201.1, from coordinate 343,118 downwards.
ATTTTTGTCCAACAACAATTGTTTTAATCCATAAGCGGATCCTAAGGTTTGTTGATCATTTAAAAAATCCTCACTATCCGATATGAAATCAAAAACCTCAATAAGTTTCTTTCCATAAGTTTTGACCGTAAAAATAGCTCTAAAAGAAAGATTCCAACGAATGGGAGCATTACTTGGAATCCTGTGTTGCATTATTTTATTGTATACGTTAGATCTTTTAGGATATTTGGAAAAAATGAAGAAAATACGGAAAGATTTGAAAAAAATTCTACTTAAAACTAATTTTAATTTATGTGCGTAACAATGATTAAAATAAGCTTGAGGAGTGACGTGTTTTATTTTTCTCTTATTTTAAACTCGATCCAATATGGCGAACATGGTTAAAAAAAATCGCAAAGTTGAAAAAAACGGTTTTTCTAAAATAACTAAAAAATATAGCACGGATTGAAAAATTTTAAATGAGAAAGTTGTAGGTTTTAAAAAGATCTATCGATAGATTTTTTGAAAGTATCGATTGCTTTGTTACTTTTCGAGATATACCGAAAAAACAGTTAAAAATATTCTCTTTTCTCTTCTTCTATAACTCGTTTACATTTACGTGCCCATATTTGCTATTTACTGCAAGCATAGCCCGCGGCAAGCCAAAAAAGTACATTTTTGAAAAATTTAAAAATATTAATTATTTTTCGAGATATATCGATTTTTTGAAAAAAAGGCGCTCTCGAAAATTGGCTAGATCTTCTCAGCGGATAGCCCTACAGTAACGATTTTCGGTTTATTTTCTTCGTAAAGAGTTATATTATCATGCTGTTAAAAAATTTTGATGAATTTATTAATTTTAAGGATCAAAAAATTACTGAAAAAGTTGCACTTTTTTGGGTATGTTTTTTTTCAAATAACTATTTCAATTTTTATTATTTTTTTGTACTTAATCTGGGGTAGCTAAACACGAATATTATAGCATTTTCGCCTTAGAAGCAAAATAGACCCGTAAATGTTTAGTTTTCTTTCTTTAAGTCATTTTCATAAAATAAAAATTTAAATAGTAATTTGAAAAAAACATACCAAAAAAACTTGTTCAGTCATTTTTTGATCCTTAAAATTAATAAAATCGTCAACATTTTTTAACAGCATGATAATATAACTCTTTACGAAGAAAATAAACCGAAAATCGTTACTGTAGGGCTATCCGCTGAGAAGATCTAGCCAATTTTCGAGAGCGCCTTTTTTTCAAAAAATCGATATATCTCGAAAAATAATTCATATTTTTAAATTTTTCAAAAATTTACTTTTTTGGCTTGCCGCGGGCTATGCTTGCAGTAAATAGCAAGTATGGGAACGTAGATGTAAACGAGTTATAGAAGAAGAGAAAAGAAATCATTTTTAACCGTTTTTTCAACTTTGCGATTTTTTTAACCATGTTCGCCATATTGGATCGAGTTTAAAGAACAAGAAACTCAATTAAAAATTTAATTTTCTATACGGTCATATTTTTTTTGTCTAGGTAATAATTTCTGTAAGCATTGCACTATAATGCTTGGACTAATTAATTTATTTTGTAAGTCAAATTTTCCAAATTCATTAATTAATAATTTAAACAAACTATCTGCATCTTTCTCACTTGTTATGTCAAAAAATCCAACAAATCTTTTAACTTCTCCATGCACTGCGTATCTAAAAATTACCTATAATTGAGACTTACAGGTAACATCTGTGGTTTCATCAACTTGCCAGGAGAAAAATTCGCAATTATTTAATTCGTCAGAAATTTTACTTTTGATAATTGAACTAATACTTTCAATTAAATCGTTTTCAATGATTTTAGAGGTTCCTGAAAAAACAGTGGCATTATCTAAGAAATTCTGCAATTTTGAATCGTATGTTTTTAATTAATTTATTAACTCTTTAAAGTTCCCTCGAATAGCAGATTCCACTTTTTCATCATGTCCGCAAAAAGAAATTTCTTGAGACGATAAAACTATTACTACATCGATTAGTCTATTTAAAATATCTCTATTTTCACGAACCTTCACATTATAATGTTGTATTTGCGTTTTGTGAACGGAATCTAAAGCGTTTACAATATTCTGTTTACCAAACATTTCAAATTTAATACGCGATGAAATATGTTCTTGCGATTTTTCGTGTCTCTCGAGGCCTCTCGTTAAATTTTTTAAATAACTAAAGCCCACTAAAGTCCATTAAAGACTGTAAAGAAGGTGTTGGTCTCGATTTCTGTTAAGATAATAATGAGCTTTTCATCATAACTGAGAGTACTAAAATCTTTTAATAATAAAAAATCTACAATGTCCATGCCACTAAAAAGTTGTTGAGGTTATGTTGGTTTTCCGCACTCATTTTATTTTAAGAAAGTTAAGTACGTACCAGAGTAAAATGTAAATGATTGTTTTACTATTTAATTATGATCGTCTCACAAAAATTCTTAAGAAAAACTTCACATAAACACCAGTTAAAAACAAAAACTCGCATACTCACAGACGACCAATGTTTTTACTATGAAATGCAACATTGCAACATATAACTCCGATCACCGAGGTGGTAGAGAAGAAGGGCTATATTGAAGGATTCCCTTGTAAAAAAGAGATGGAAGGTGGCAACAAGCCTCCGTGCTCGAATGTAGACATCGTGGCATCGTTTCAAGGTCTCGTAGCATATAGAACATTGATAAAGGCTGGAGGCTTGAGAAAGTTAGCTGCCAGCGACTATAATGCAAATTCGAAGGGCGCGAAAAATAGTGAACATTTAAAAATCGTATATTTACGTGCTCGAGATCTCCGCCACTGTTGTATACCTATCTAAACCGTTCACCATTCTTTTTTTTAGAATAAAACTACAAAACGTATGTTCTTGGAAATTTTAGCTAATATATGACATATTTTAACGCGTAATATTTCGTTTTTGGTAACGGTCGGGCCCGAAGATAAACACGCACCTCGCGAGCATTCCAAAATAAAAATAAACGGGGGAATGTGAGACATTTTCTCGATCCCGGAATGACTTTATTGGGAATAAAAAAGTATTTTAATCGGCCTTAAACATAACTTAAGCCACGGGTTAAGAGCACGATTTGTGGTCTTTTAAGGAATTTTTAAAATACCTCCTTCTTGTTTTATGGCCCTGCCGTTAATGGCTATTTTTATTTTCACAGAAACTTGATAATTTACTTTACAATTTAAGTGGACTTTTAAGTATATCTTTATAGCCCCGAGAAATTTACATTTTAAATTACTTCTTGATTTTTTATTCCGCGGATGGTTCATTCTATCCCAAGTGAGATCGTATAAAACGTTATGTTTGAAATTTTATAACTAACTGGAAAGTGTAATAAAACCACGGTGCGTCTTTCAGGAATATGAATTATTCAATCGCGGCTAATACTAACATACTAAGCTAACTACTTAATATAAATCATATCAATAGCAACAGTAAAAATAACCAGTACAATTACACAGGTCAACAATTGATCTTCAAGGTCATTTGAAGGTCAAATGGCCAAAAATGGTCTAAAAAATCTGAAAAAATTCATACGTATGTTTTTGTGGTAGCCGAGTTCAAAGCCGCTGCTATTTTTACCATTCAAAGACATCTAAAGGTCCGTATCAAGGTCATTTGTAGGTCAAATCGAGAAAATCATTCTAAAAAATCTGAAAAAATGTATACGTATGTATACGACTCCTGACCGAATGAGGCGGAAACATGAAGGAGGCTAGTCAGTTAAGGCAATTTTCCGGTCAGTTAGGTAGAAATATAAGCGTGTCCTGCCAATTAAGGCGAGACGAGTGAATGTCCTAGCCAGTTAAGGCATGAACAAGAATGTGTCCAGCCAGTTAAGACAAGACGAGTGAATGTTCCGACATTCACTCGTCTTGACTTAATTGGCTGGACGTGCTTATGTTCTTGCCTTAACTGGCCGGGATATTCAGTCGTCTTGCCTTAAGTGGCTGGACACACTCTTTTTCCTGCCTTAACTGGTCGGAACATTCAGTCGTTTTGCCTTAATTGGCTGGACACGCTTATATTTCTACCTAACTGACCGGAAAATTGCCTTAACTGGCTAGCCTCCTTTATGTTTTCGCTTCATTCGGTCAGGAGTCGTATAAATACGTATACATTTTTTCAGATTTTTTGGACCGATTTTCTCGATTTGACCTACAAATGACCTCGACATGACCTTGATACGAACTTTAGATGTACTTAAATAGTGAAAATAACAGCGGCTTTGAACTCAGCTAGCCCAAAACATACGTATACATTTTTTCAGATTTTTTATACCGATTTTCTCGATTAGACCTTCAAATGACCTTCATATGACCTTCAGATGACCCTCAGGATTTTAACTCGGCTACTCCAAAAACATACGTATAAATTTTCTCAGATTTTTTAGACCATATTTCTCTATTTGACCTCCAAATGACCTTGATACGAACTTTAGATGTATTTGAATGGTAAAAATAGCAGCGGCTTTGAACTCGGCTACCCCAAAAACATGCGTATGAATTTTTTCAGATTTTTTTAGACCATTTTTGGCCATTTGACCTTCAAATTACCTTGAACCTGACGTGATGGAGCTTAGCCAACCTCGAATTTGGAATCAGTGATCCAAAAAACCTATAAGTACCCTGGTCAGGTCCGGTGATTATTCTTAGATCAAATGTTGACCTGTCAGATTGTATTTTCCTTCATGAAATGAGACGACCATATGGTACACAATACAGGATGTTCCAGTCGAACTCCATTGATCCTTCGGGGCCATCTTAAAAGTCTTGTTTATCAAACTCCTATAAATAGTAGGTAGTACAGCAAAGATGTTTCAGCAAAAAAATGCATTGAAGTTCAAAGTGCACATATGAATATCTTACTTTCAGTTGTCTTTATTCTTTTAATTATATAGTAACCAAGATTTTTACAAAAATGTTAGCATCACATTTTTGGTACAATAAATGTATGTTGTTAATAAAATTCGATTTTCTCAAAAACGGTACAAGATATCGACTGAAGTACGGTATATCTTTTTTTAACAAAGTGAGGGAGGAATCGAACCATGACAGAAAAATATCAAATTTGGCAACACTGTCAAAGATATATAAATTTAAATGGATCATTTTGTCTGCTCCTGTATAATTCAGGCTTATTGAATATCAGTTTAACCTTAGAAATGAACCAAGAGTTACTTTAAGTGCCCAAATTTCATTGTTATCGAGGCAACGACTTAGAAGTTATAATTGAATTTATTTTTCAAACTTCTTTCTTTGGGCCAATAACTCCACAACGAAGTCCGGTAGAACAAAAAAATTATATGAAGTACTACAATTATTTTGAGCTCCTCTGTACACCACTTCATTTTTAACATGACACCCTGTATGTATAATATTTTTTTAAATTTCAAAACATTATATCTCGAAAACCATTGATTTGTGGACCTGATATTTTAGTCGCATTCTCTTTAAATTAGTTCCCAAAATGTACATTGATTCTGATTTATGGCAATATTCTTGCAGTAAGATGGAGTAGGCAAAATTAACAGCGGATTCGGATTCAGCAAGTCAAAATATATTAACACTTTTTTTATTTCGTGTGCCTGTGTTATAATCAGAATGTTTACGCGCCGTTACAATGGAAGGGCCCCGAACTTTTTAGGCAACCGACTGCGTTAGTTACAACAAACTCATTCGATTCATTAAAAATTGGAGTACAGGTCCCTATCGAAAAAATCAGAGACAATGGCAATAAATAATGCCCGCATTATCATAATTTAATCTCCGACTAATTAATCGCCAGTAATTAAAATTACGAATAACAATAGGGGAAACGTCGAAATATAAAGATGATATTAAAGTTATTCATATTTTAATATGATCGGTATATTTCTCGTATCCGAACAATAGGCCGGAGCCGTCATGTACGTCTGCTCGTCCTAAGTGACTTGGCTCTTTTCAAACGCCTATCATACTTTAAAAAATATGAAATCATTGTTATAATCTTTTTGAGGGACCGAAACAGCATTCAGGCGTCTTATGTGTTCGGATATCGACGAGTTGATCAGTGATCGATATTTATTAACAAGTCGGAGTACCGATCCGATGGTGCTTTGTACACCAGGATACGCGTACGAAAATGAAACAGGCGGCCCAAGTAATGGAACGCCATTAATTTTCGCTCGCTGATGGTGTCGTCACGTGCCAAAATGCAGAAGCGGGAAAATGATCGGCAAAATGGTAATAACGAGTCTTTTAAGGAGGGGTTTGTCACCAGAGCATTTTATCTGCTCCCACTATAGTAAATAGACTATTAATACATTGTTTTTAAATGTCAGCAGTCAGCAACACAACTTTCTGCAATTGTGGCTGATTTCCACCCACCATGTGCCTCGATTGCTAATACATCAACACCTGTATTTGCCAGTAACGTTGCCGATGTTCTTCGGAATGAATGGCCTGTATATGTTTCGGGATGTTCTAGTTTCAAAAATTGTGCAATCATAGAAAGGGTATTCTTGCCGACAAGTTGGTTGTAACATCTACCTGCTTGATAGCGCATAAAAAAGCGTGAAAGTAATTGTAAACGTACGTGACATACCATTTTTAGAATCTGGAATTGTAACTACAATGTCATCGAAATTTTTTAAATTGACGTTGTCCAAAGTAAGTTTGCATAACTCGTTAGAACAGCATGTTGGTTTATGGCCGGAACATGGAATCTTCCTGGATCGCTCAGAATAATGATGGACAGGGTGTTGTGTTGGTTAAGTCCGAAATTCGTAATAATCCGAAAATATTGGACACGTAAATCGAGTTGTCGCGGGAAGGGCGGTTTTGAGCCATGTGGAGCAGAGTTTGGGAGCAACCACGGGAAAATTGGAAACATCGGTAAAAAGCGCCGCTTCGTCTTGATGATCTTTGATGGCCGGTGGATTTTCTAATTCAACATGCTTATTTCAGTCATGAGAATAAATATTTCTTTGTATCAAGAATCATTCGATAGGAAAATTCACATGCTAATAGTTTTTATATTTATTGATAATATTCAATTCTTCATTTTGGGCGTCTTTTCAACTTCTAAACAGGGGTGATTATTGAAAATTTTCAAAAAACTAAAAGCTATGCTGAATTTAATTTTTTACTACGAGTAATTTGAGACCAAAAATATATTTTTATCTATTTTCTTTAGTTCTCTGCGAATTGTGAAAAAACGGGCGATTTTTGCGGTCACTCTTTTGTCGGCCTGTGTACTTTTCTGTTGTATTTTAGCTACAAGATGACATCATTGCTCTCGAGATTAAATAATACTTTAGTGGCTAGGTATACATATACAGCTATTACAATATCAATCCCCAAATAGGTATTTAAATCTCAGTTTGTGTTAGTGGCCTGGTCTTTGAACTCTCTCAGTATTTATCATTATATTGATCGTGTAATATAAATGCTTGATCACTATTTGTTCGTTGCCGAATTAGATTTAGGGATTTCCAATGGTGGTATTGTGATAGAACTTAACAATGTGCCGAATGTGCATAGTTCTACATCTGGATTAAATTTTTTCTACCGCTATTAGTCATAAAAAACAAGTCACTGTCATAAACTGGAATAAAAGAAATATATTCGATTTAGTACTTCCTATTTCATCGTTATTTCACTTCTCGTAGGTACGCTTTCTGTATTTCTTTAAAACCTAACAGAGATACGGTGTATAGATATATCCTCTTCGAAGAAAGTCATCATAATTATGGATGCACGGTGGAACCTAAAAAAAACACGTTTTTTAATGCCTTAATTACAAAGGCAGAGCAGTGAACTATGTAAAGATGTAAAGTTATTCCGACACCTGTTTCATTAATTTCTATTGTAAACAAATACACAACAGTAAATTTCTCCTCGAACTCAAGTATACATATACACATCTAACCACTAAAATATGCACCGGGCTATTAGGAAAGATGTATACTTAGTTCTGTACTTAAATAATGTAATTTCACTTCACTTAGAAATCACAGACAAATTGCTTCCATAATACCAAATATCTAGATAATATGCTGTCTACAATAAAAAATAATGTGCCCAAAACAACATAGTACCTAGTAAATACAGACCACGTGCTTGAAATATTATACAGGGTGGCCAAATAAAAAAGAAACAGAGCCATTTTCAGGAACTGCGTCAAGATTGTAGAAAAACGCTGAGACCCGTCGATTTTAGATTAAAGGGGGACATTCTTTGCTGGTATTTTTGACTCCGCCACTTTCACCCCCAAGCAAGGGTAAGCATATTTAAATGGCATTGGGGGTTGAGTAATATTTCTTTTTAAAGCTCTTACAATTCTCTTTACAACAGACCTTAAATTTTATAATTCCGCTCAATACTTATTAAGAATTTTGATTTTAAAGTTGAAACTTATGTACAAACAATTAGTAACGGTAAAAATGTCGAGTTAGGTTAGTTAGGTACGCTAATGGTATAAATTTAGTATTTCTTGCGTTACATTGGTTTTTGGCAATTTGTTATCACTTTCGTAAAAAAAACACAATTGTAAAAAACAGAAATTAATGAAACACACACAATGAATGTAAAATTAGTGGATTCCAAATTATTTTCTAGTATTATTTGGAAGTGTTGGTTGGTAGTTTATTTAATTGTGTTTTTGAAAATTAAAAACTATGGTTTATTCAATTGCGGAAAGGGTAGATATCATTTCGCTTTACTTTATGAACAATAAATGTGCGAATAGAACAGCTCAGGTATTTAATGAACAACATCAAGATCGACATGTCAGGAGGAAGTTCGTCAGTATTTGGACCAACGTTTTCTACGGAATTAGATTGGGAGAAGAGGCAGCATTGAGTGGCCTCCACGATCACCGGATTTATCGCCCCTTGATTTTTTTTGTGGGGATACCTGAAAAGTAAAATCTATAAAACACAGCCAGCGTCGCTGGAAGATTTGCGTCAAAGAATCGTCGACGAATGCCGTCGAATCACTCCGGAAATACTTCGGAATGTGCCCCAACGTTTGGAACAAACTCTTTATTCTTGTATGGAAGCGGGCGATTATCAGTTTGAACATTTAATTAACTAAGTAGTAAGTAAGCAACTAAACATAATTTAAATTTTAAAATTTAATTTTTTTTCAAAGTATTGGGCGGAATTATAAAATTTAAAGTCTGCTGTAAAGAGAATTGTAAGAGCTTTCAAAAGAAATATTACTCGACCCCCAATGCCATTTAAATATTTTGGGGTGATGCTTACCCTTGCTTGGTGGTGAAAGTGGCGGAGTCAAAAATACCAGCAAAGAATGTCCCACTTTAATCTAAAATCGACGGGTCTGAGCGTTTTTCTACAATTTTGACGCAGTTCCTGAAAATGGCTCTGTTTCATTTTCATTTGGCCACCCTGTATTTACGCAACTTTATGGCAGCTTTTAAAATTTCCGAGATTAATTTGAATTATCTTTAAAGTAACGTAATAGGCTGTTGTATGTACAAATGAAAAAATGTGACGTTAGTACACTTAGTGCCCTTCTTTTGTGACGTGGAACAGTGTCATTTTATTAATTATACTCAATATATACAGGGTGTTTCATCACTCAAACCTTCAAATATGCCGGTTTGGTATCTAACATTTTTTTCTGGGTTTTACCGTTGAAGAGATATTGGCCTCTGAAGATGTTTGTTAAATTTTGAAAAACAATAATATTTCAGAAACGCCTTAACATAGAGCAACCAAATTTGTTACATGATTTGCGTTTGTTGTTATCTTTGATTGATACAAATATGAATTTGTTGGAAACCCAATCTGGGCCGGACTGGGGGTAGGGCGCCGTTAAAATGATATCGATTTTTTATCAGTATGCCAGTTATTAAATAGTTTTTCCAGTATTACAGGAAATTTAATTTGTAAAATTTTTTTATTCTTCCAAATTTTTCGAAAAAGAAAAACGATTTTTGAGAAAATCGAGATTTCGTGAAACAGCGTCTTCAGTACTAATTGAATCGGACAGGTACCGTATACAGTTTTACGACTAGTAGGCTATGATTTCATGTGTCATTTTTTGACGTTTAAAAATGCCTGCAAAATTTTCATTTCGTGAAGAAATTGACATGTTGTTAGTATTGGGGTTTTGTGGGGGTAATTGTCGACAAAGTATATCAATTCACAGTAAAGTGTAGAAATAGTAAGGTCTTTCTATCGTGGCTGTTTTGTCAAGGGTGATGTTAGAACAACAAGAATATAATACGAGATTTTTTTCTTCTCTCTTTTTTTCCTCTTTTCAGTTAAGATTTTTTGTATTAATAATTTTTAAACAAATTATTTTGAAAGCAAATTAAGAATTAACTAAAGAAAATAATTAATATTAAAAACATAATTATAAAAAAAAAACATACAAGAATGCCCTATGTCTCTGACAAAGACAATTAAAATCCCTTCAATTCCGTCTAATTCCGAAACCACTTATTGGATTGTATTCACAATTTAAACGTCAATCAAACAGCATTCTGCCAGATTTATATCTTCAATTGTCTTTCTTCAATCGATTAAAATTTTCATACAAAAAATCGATAGAGGGGCAACAAGATTCGACACGCGTTCACGTCCATCCTTTGAAGGAACTGCACCAATCAAAGACTGTTACGAATGATAAAATACTTCTGCATACTGTCTTTCAAGTTGTGTATCGAATTTCAAACATCGCTAGACCGACATTATTCGTACAGTCGATTTACAATTATTTATGACATCATGCAGCTAACAAGGCTGCCGTCATGAATATAAAATCTCCTCAGAGTAATAACTTTTTCAGTTAACAAAAAACGGAGTGCATATGAAATTTCAGAAAACGCCAGTCGTATTTCAGAACGGTCAGTTTTAATTTAGAAAATAGAAATATATTTCACAGCATGTCAAATATAATTCAAATTCGTTAAATGTACCTATTTCTGAAGGTCAAATTATGTTCCAAAAATTATTTTCATTTATTATTTCAGTTGTCTGAAGTAAAATTAAAACATGTTATTTCTTCTGAAAATGAATTTACAGTTTGTGCAATGCAATTGACGTTTTCTAAAATTAAGTTGGTAACATGAACACAGTAAAAAAATCTAAAAAGCGAATTTGATGTGTTAATTTGGAGATGTGTTAATTTGAAACGAATTGTGAAGTGTTAATTTGAAGTGAATTTGATGTGTTAATTTCTTCCCCGGCACCGGTGTGAAAACATATTCTTCACACGTAATAGTCGTCTCAAAATGTAATTTTTATTAGAAAATATAGTGAAATGGCGTCTGGGGTGTACATTTCAATTTATATTATTTCTTAGTTCCTAGTACCTACTTTAATAACACTAACGCTTCTGGATAATATTTAATATATTCATTGTATCTGCCACCAATAAGAGGTTAAAACAGGACCATGTTGATTCTAAAGGCAAGCACTAGCTTTTCTAGTATTCTAACTTTTCGATTCAATTCATTTGTTATCTCATTACCATCACCAAGAAACCAACCAAAGAATCACCAACAGATGTCTTCACGAAGATATCAAATGTTTTAAATGTCGACAATAAATACCTTCATTAGGAAACACATTATTTTCAAAATGTAAGGCAAATGTCATTATATTACACTACTAAAAATAATTAAACAAAAAATTTTCATGAATTTTATAGTAATTTTCGAAAGGCTGTATCTCAGTGAAAAAAGGTCGTATCGAAATAAAAAAAAGAAGTATTTTGAAGCTTTAAGTCTCTAGTTTCAAGATCCTTAGATATTTTTTTGGAGTTATGGTTGTCGAGCAGTCAAAAGAAATACCAGCATCAAGTTGATTTTTGAGAGGTCTCCGTTCGACTATTGTCGAGATGATGGTCGAATGAAAAATAACACTTTTGTATTTAATCATCGATACCTCTACAAGAAATTATTGCACAAAATTGTGGGAAAAGTAGAGAAAAATTGTTGCAATAAATGTATTTCTTTAATTCTTTCCAAAACATCATTTGGAACAGAAAAACGGTTTGTAAAAAATTTCTCTCAACATTAGTCTTTTCGTAAATATTTGTAAATTAGCGGTAGATTTTCTAAAAACTGTAAAAAGTAATTTTTCGAAAACTGCCATCAAAAGACATTTTCGTTAAATTTTCAGTTGACAAAGTGAGTCCTTTTTGTCACCTTGCTGCAAAATACTTTTATGTTCTAGAACGCCAAAGACTTTTTAGTTCTAGAACATAAAACAAATGTCAAAATAATTTGTCATATTTTCGGACTTATTCATGATTTTATTAATTAAACAATATATATTTCAAGTGATATAACATTTCAATACAAAAGTAACTATTATAAACAGGACGATTAGTCATTATTAACTACAGTCACTAACAATCACTAAGAATTTAAAATATTACTGAGAATGAATACGTTGTTTATGACACATACATCAATAAGTTTTGACATAGGCCTACTTTGAAAAGCCACTTATTTTCTTCACCGTAATATTGTAAGAGTTTAATTAAAAGCCTTTTTTCTCGAAAACCGTCCACATTAGGAAGTTCTAACAAGAGTACAATATTTTTAAAAAATAAAATTGTACATTAGAAATTGGAGCCCGAATGGTAAAAAACCTAACCTTAAAAAAAATTAGAATTTAAAATGTAATAGGAATGTAGCGTAGCTAGCGCCCTCTATGAAATATCCAAAAAATAATTAGACCAGCGTATTTGGCGGCCTTAAAAACCCCGGAATACCATAAAAATATTTCGCACCGTTTGGAAATTTTCGTAATAATTCTATTTAAAAAATTTTATTTTGTCGCTCTGTATCTCGAAAACAAGAGGAGATAGACATATAGTTCATAAGACAAAAAATTCTTAATTTTTGTCGTACTATCATCCCCTGAATTTACGGGAAGTCTTTCTGAAACACCCTGTATAACACAACAATTGTCTAATTTACTGCAGTTTTAGAAAATATATTGTTTGTAACTTGTAATGCTTTTGCATTCTCGAATGGATATTTTGACTCGCTAAGCATGGAAATAATTCCCATTCTTGAACGCAAAAGTACCATACTTTCTTCAAAAACCGTGACAAGTTCTTGTAGAGTACTTATATAAGTTTTCAAAACTACCTTTGGATTTCCTGTGCAATACTTTCTTGCAGATATATCAATGATTAAAAACAAAAGTGTTATTTTTCATTTAACACTCAATATCTCGGCAATCAATAGTCGCACAGAGACCTTTCACAAATCAAATTGAAGCTGTATACATGAGTTAACTGACCTCTATATTGATTGAATTTGAAAAAAATTTCTGAAACAAAGAAAATTTGGAACTTTTTCCCTAGGTATTTCTTTTGATTGCTCGATAACCGCAGTTCAAACAATTTTTTGTCTAAAGATCTTGACACTAAACATTTAAAGCCTGAAAATGCTGTATACATGAGTTAACTGACCTCTGTATTGATTGAGTTTGACAAAAATTTCTGAAACAAAAAAAATTTTGAACTATTTCCCTAGGTATTTCTTTTGTTTGCTCGATAACAGCAGCTCAAACAATTTTTTGTCTAAAGATCTTGATACTAGACATTTAAAGCTTCAAAAGGGGATGATCTCTGCAGACTGAAGAGAATGCTTAGCCTGCTATACGCGTCTTAAGGCGGGTATCCACTTGTGGCAATGCTCCGTAACGTAACAACGAACATGTTACGCCCTGTTGCCAAAGGTGACATGTGTGGTTTTGGTCTTATCATTCATTCCGTAACGTAACAAAATAAGGTTGCGAGACGACACAGGAACATAAACTCGCAGTATGAACCTGACTGCAGTAATTTTTATTCATCATACAATTTTGAAAAATAAGAAACGGAAATCCCGGAAATATTTTCTTTACTCCACTCCATGGCACAAATACAGAAAAACATACTCTTCCTAGTCACTGCAGAAAACAGACTGACCCCAGACCATATAAAAAAAGACTGATGAAACAAAAAATAAGACAGAATCACATGTGCAACAGGCAACGTTACTGCCAAAAGGGTAACCCCGTCTCAATATGTGGCAGAAAGTACTGTTGCATCCCTTTGAGGCGACGACTAAAAACCGACAACTAATGATTCGTTCCGGATTAGTTACGCATGTTAAATTTGTTACACGTACCATGTAACAATTTCCCGTCTCCACTAGCTGTAACGTAACATGTTCGGTGTTACGTTACCGGACATTTGACACAAATGGATACCCGCCTTTATGTTACTGACTCGTCTGAATTTGCTGCAAAACCTAACAGTGCTCTGTAATCTACGAGTCACTCACCGCTCAAGTATTAATACTTTGGCATAAAATACCATTTTCTATTATTGCTATTAACGACAGGATTTAATTGCCGGCGTAATATTTCAAGCACATTTTATTCAACAATGTGCGCGACAATAAATACCTTTAGACACAATGGAGGAGTAGGGTACCAGTTACAAAAGAAGTACTTAAAAATACATTACTTTCTAAAACCATTATGTACACATACACCTGTCTTTCTTAGACACGTTTTTATTTGTAAAAAAACTTTTATGTTTACCATTAGTGATTTACATTTATAATGGTTGATTTTAAGTAAATGTAATGAGCCCGGTACGCCGTCTGTGTACACAGGGATATTTACTGTCAGCGGAGAATTTCTAATTATTGATGTAAATCAGCAACAAAAAACAAATATGACAGGTTTTTATGCTGACAGCCGTTTATATGGGAGTAGTTAAAAGTACACAGAATAATTTATCTTCTTATAATTGCCTCAGTGTTATACTCAACGGAACGACTATTTAAATCCTTTATTATTGGAAAATACTCACTAATTTATTACACAGGTCCTTTGAGTCTCTCATTTAAATTTTAATTCAGCTACAGGGATTTTATTAATGTTCACAACTAGGCAGGCGATGAAACTAATAAATTGCCTCGAGCATTGTGGTCGCATAGTACATGACAGAAATAGTATATTATGTTACTAGGAGTAGAAGGCGATCATTATGTGTTGAGCCCAAAAGTTTGCTCGCCGAGGCGTTAGCCGAGGCTGAGCAAATTGGGCAAAACACATAATGAGCCTTCCACTCCGAGTGACATATACTATTTTTTCTTCAAGCGTGAATATAAAAAATTACTAATTTTGAAAATTTATAGCGGATAACGCGATGTTCAATCTCAGCACAAAATAAAATCAGTAGGTAGGTAATACTATTTATTTTATACATTTTATACATTTTATTGATTAATTAAACATGACAGTTTTAACCACTTTATTCATGAATAAAAAAACAAATGTAACAATTATTTTTCTTTAATTTGAATTAAACGAATAAACATCTAAATTACCTACATGTCTATCATCAAACTTTATTTATTAACATGAATATTAAATGTGCAATTTTGTATGGTACAGTTGTTGATATTTAAAGCGCTGCTGGCTGTCTTTTTTTCAAAGTTTACAGTTCTGTCGTTGAATACGTTACTTGTAATAAGGTTCTCAGTTTCAGTGTTAACAATTGTACCATTATTAACAGAAAAGTCTTCGATTAAATTATTTTCAGGATCAATATTTACAGTTTCGCTTGATGTACTTGGTTCATTATACTCTAATGGGTTTAATATTTTCATCGCTATCTGTTTCTTATTGTTTACAGAATCTTCAATGTATCCTTCAGCGACGCTGGTAGATTTCCATCCACCATGTCGCTTTAGGGTTGTAATGTCTCCACCATTATCAACTAAGATAGTTGCCGAGGTTCTTCTAAGGCAATGCCC